>NC_083422.1:224479-501996 GCF_020745735.1 Hemiscyllium ocellatum | reverse complement strand
TTCGGTACTTACTGTCTTTAATTTCTAATAGGCTAGGAAGAACTGTTTGTTTAGTGTGTGGATTCTTCTGTAGATGAAGAACAGTAGAGGTCCTTTGCAGATCTGTGAGAGTGTTGTCCTGAGCTTGGGTAGGGCTGACTGCAGGGAATGTAGGTAGCGACGCATGGCTGCAAGGGTGGAGCGGAGGATCCGGAGGGAGGTCTGTTGCTGGAGGCTTCGGATTTGTTGTAGGTACAGGTTGTCCTGATTGGGTCCAAATTTTGTTGGTTGGAATGTAGTCGGAGTCCGTGGGGATCAGTCGGTTCCGTAGGCAAGTGCTGAGGAAGGAGATGTGGCTGTGGTAACGAGCCTGTTTGAGAACGTGGCTGAAGAGCTTCTGTGCAGAGGAGATGACCTGGGGGGTGCAGTGAGAGAGAGACTCACTGAAATCCTTGTAGAGGGAGGAAGAGAGCTTCTTCAAGGAAGGCATCCTTGCAAGAGGATTCACAGTAGGTTAAAATCTTCGAGTAAAAAGTGAGGTCTGCAGATGCTGGAGATCAGAGCTGAAAATGTGTTGCTGGTTAAAGCACAGCAGGTTAGGCAGCATCCAAGGAACAGGAAATTCGACGTTTCGGGCCAGAGCCCTTCATCAGGAATGAGGAGAGGGTGCCAGGCAGGCTAAGATAAAAGATGGAGAGGAGGGACTTGGGGGAGGGGCGATGGAGATGTGATAGGTGAAAGGAGGTCAAAGTGAGGGTGATACGCCAGAGTGGGGTGGGGGTGGAGAGGCCAGGAAGAGGATTGCAGGTTAGGAGGGCGGTGCTGAGTTCAAGGGAATCGACTGAGACAAGGTGGGGGAGGGGAAATGAGGAAACTGGAGAAATCTGAGTTCATCCCTTGTGGCTGGGGGTTCCCAGGCGGAAGATGAGGCGCTCTTCCTCCAACCGTCGTGTTGTTATGTTCTGGCGATGGAGGAGTCCAAGGACCTGCATGTCCTCGGTGGAGTGGGAGGGAGAGTTAAAGTGTTGAGCCACGGGGTGGTTGGGTTGGTTGGTTCGGGCTTCCCAGAGGTGTTCCCTGAAGCGTTCTGCAAGCAGGCGGCCTGTCTCCCCAATATAGCGGAGGCCACATTGGGTGCAGCGGATGCAATAGATGATGTGTGTGGAGGTGCAGGTGAATTTGTGGCGGATATGGAAGGATCCCTTGGGGTCTTGGAGAGAAGTAAGGGAGGAGGTGTGGGTGCAAGTTTTACATTTCCTGCGGTTGCAGGGGAATGTGCCGGGAGTGGAGGTTGGGTTGGTGGGGGGTGTGGACCTGATGAGGGAGTCACGAAGGGAGTGGTCTTTGTGGAACGCTGATAGGGGAGGGAGAGAAATATATCCCTGGTGGTGGGGTCCATTTGGAGTTGGCGGAAATGACGGCGGATGATACGCTGTATACGGAGGTTGGTGGGGTGGTAGGTGAGAACCAGTGGGGTTCTGTCTTGGTGGCGGTTGGAGGGGCGGGGCTCAAGGGCGGAGGAGCGGGAAGTGGAGGAGATGCGGTGGAGTGCATCGTCGATCACGTCTAGGGGGAATCTACGGTCCTTGAAGAAGGAGGCCATCTGGACTGTACGGTATTGGAACTGGTCCTCCTAGGAGCAGATGCGGCGGAGATGAAGGAATTGGGAATACGCGATGGAGTTTTTACAGGGGGCAGGGTGGGAGGAGGTGTAGTCCAGGTAGCTGGGAGTCAGTCGGTTTATAGTAGATGTCTGTGTTGAGTTGGTCGCCCGAGATAGAAATGGAAAGGTCTAGGAAGGGGAGGGAGGAGTCTGAGACAGTCCAGGTGAATTTGAGGTCGGGATGGAAGGTGTTGGTAAAATTGATGAACTGTTCAACCTCTTTGTGGGAGCACGAGGCAGCGCCGATACAGTCATCGATGTAGCGGAGGAAAAGGTGGGGGGTGGTGCCAGTGTAGTTGCAGAAGATGGACTGTTCCACATATCCTACAAAGAGACAGGCATAGCTGGGGCCCATGCGGGTGCCCATGGCAACCCTTTAGTTTGGAGGAAGTGGGAGGATTGGAAAGAGAAGTTATTCAGGGTGAGGACCAGTTCAGTCAGTCGAAGGTGGGTGTCAGTGGAAGGGTACTGGTTGGTGCGGCGGGAAAGGAAGAAGCGGAGGGCTTGAGTCCTTCGTGATGGGGGATGGAGGTGTACAGGGACTGGATGTCCATCATGAAGATAAGGCGTTGGGGACCGGGAAGCGAAAATCATGGAGGAGATGGAGGGCGTGGGTGGTGGCCCGAACATAGGTGGGGAGTTCTTGGACTAAAGTGGACAGAACGTGTCGAGGTATGCGGAGATGAGTTCGGTGGGGCAGGAGCAGTCTGAGACAATGGGTCGGCCGGGTTGCCAGAATTGGTGGCACAATAGGCAGTGAAGGAAGTTTTCTAAGATTACAACAGGATCATGATCAAATGGACCAAAGGCAGATGGAGTTCAATCTGGATAATGAGAGGTATTGCATTTTGGTACAACAACAAGGGTAGGGCTTATACAATTAATGTTCGAGCCGTGTGGAGTGTTGTAGTGCAGAGGGGCCCAGGATTGCAGGGTCACAATTCGTTAAAGTTTACGTCATTCAGACAGGCTGGTTAAAAAGTCCTTTGAGTCTAGGAGTTGGAGTAAAAACAATGATTGCAGATGCTGGAAACCAGATTCTGGATTAGAGTGGTGCTGGAAAAACACTCTAATCCAGAATCTAGGAATTGGGGTGTTATGTGGAGGTAGTACAGGACATTGATAAGGTGTCTTCTGGAATACTGTGTCCAGTACTGGGCGCCCAGTTATAAGAAGGATATTATCAAGTTGGAGGGAGTTCAGAAGAGATTTATGAGAATGTTTCTGGGGATGGAAGTTTTGAGTTATAAACAAAAGATTGGATTGGCTGAGATCTTTTTCACTGAAGTTGAGGAGTTTGAGAGGTGATATGATAGAAATTTATAAAATAAGGAGAGATATGAATAGAGTCAATGGTAGTTGTCTCTTCCTCAAGATGGGGAACTTCAAGATGAGGGGGAATGCTTGTCAGGTGAGAGGCAAGGGTTTTAAGAAAAGACATAAGAGGTATTTTTTGACAGAGAAGGTGGTTCACATCTGGAAGGAATTTCCTGAGGAAGTGGTCGATGTGGGTCCAATACATTTGGACGGATGCATGAATAGGAAAGGTTTGAAGGGATATGGACCAGCAGCAGCCTGGTGGGAATAGTTTAGTTTGGGATTATGTTTGGCATGGACTGGTTGGACTGAAGTGTCTGTTCCATTAAGATGTGTTAATCCGTTGGGTTTCCGGATAGGTCAGGTTATTCTATATTCTGTTCTATTTTTTATTAGTATTTCATTCAGTAATCTTATAAATAAATTCTGTTTTGTTAAAATCTACGTGGTTTGACCAACTGCATTTCTCCTGGAATATCTGCATTATTCCTACTGCAAAAAAAAAACAATCAAAGTTAGGGTCTGGGTTACTTTCCTGAAATGTTTTGAGGGTGTCTGGCCTGGTCCATAGGAGAAAGTGAGGTCTGCAGATGCTGGAGATCAGAGCTGAAAATGCCATACCACATCTGGGGTGAAATAATTAATTTGGTTTCCATACTTTCATGTTCCCAGCTTTCTCTGCCTCATTTCTCCTTCAATCCCAATCTCTCCCATTCCTCATGTCTTCCTCAGAATCCCTAAAGTGTGAAATCAGGCCCTTCAGCCCAACATGTCCACACCAACCCTCCAAAGAGCAGCTCGCCTGCACCTATTCCACATTACTGTACATTTACCTCTGACTAATGCACCTAACCTGCCCATCCCTGAATATTATTAGCAACTTAGTTTGGCCAATCTGGGGGTAGGAGCAAAATTTAGATTGGGGGAATATATGGGAAGGGGCAAACAGGAGGGGGATGTCAGATAAAACCCTTTTCACCGTGATGGGGAATAGCTGGAGAGTGGGACCATGTTGTGCATCCCCTCGGTCAGTGAAAAGGCCAGTGAGTCTCTGCACACTCTCACTGAATGGAGCAGAGCGAGTTGTCAGCGAGGAGTTGATTTAGTGACATCATTCAGGAGCAACTCCTGAGGAGGATCGACAAAATTTGGATCATTTCATGAAGAGCAAGGCACAATGGGGTGAATATCCTCATCCTGAATTGTGGGGATTCACTGATTCTGGGACGAGGATCTTGCTGTGCAGATGGGGACCAATTGCCTTTTACTGAACACAAGTTCTGATAGTCAGAGTCAGAGTCAGAGTGAGGGTCAGGGTCAGGGTCAGGGTCAGGGTCAGGGTCAGGGTCAGGGTCAGGGTCAGGGTAAGCCTGACTTGATCTTCTCGAGATGCAGTGTCATTCCGGAGGTGCTGTGTCATTGGGAGTGAGAGAGTCCCATTAGTGGGTTGTTTAAATAAAATGTTTCCTTTGATTAGGTAAAATCTCATTCACTCTACCGAGTTCCTAGGTATAACGAATTTGAGTCACCAATGGCATTTTGGGTCGGACCTCTTTTAGCTCGGGACAAACTGGCTTCTGTCAGCAAAACCATCTGTAAGCAAAATGGTTTCCCCTTCTCCCACACAAGTGCTTTCTAACATCTATCCTGAAAACTGTGGCCCAAATTCTCATACACTGCTACTGCACATTCTAGATTCTCCAAACAGTGGGAATCATTGAATTTGATCTGTCTCATTCTGGTAATTTCTTGAAGATTTGGAAGACTATGATCAGTGTTTATGGTTATCTCAGATAGTTTACTGGTAACAAAAAAACTGAAATGCTATAATGCCAACACCAAGCACAACATCTCGTTCTCAACCATTGAATATTTCTGCTGATGAATGTTCAACTTCCTGGAGAAATAGGTATTTCTATCTTCTTGTCATCTTGCAGGAGTACAACACTGCCACCACATCACGAGCATCGATAGCCACCTTGAATGGCTTTGTGTAATGAAGTGTGACTAATACCAGGGCAGTGGTTAACAGCGCTTTCAGGTTGTCAAATGCCTCTGACAGTCCACTGTCCTCTAAAACATCTTACCTTTCTTTAGCAATTCAGTGAGTGGAGCAGCCACACTGCTAAAATTCGATACAAATTTTCGATAAAATCCACTTCATTCCAAGAACCGTAGTACTGCTCGTTTTGTCAATATAATGGGAAATTCCCCAATTACCTTTGTTTTTGCATCCCATGGGGCCATTTGTCTGTGTCCATGGACCAGGAAGGTGACTTGGGCTTTGGAAAATTCACTTTTTGCTCAGTTTATCACTAAGTCTGCCTTTCAAAGTCAATCAAACAAGTCCGGTAAATGCCGTAAATGCTCCTTCCATGTGTGACTAAAAATCACCAGGTCAGCGATATAAACAACACAGTTGGGTAATCCAGCAATGACCTTATTGGTTAGTCTCTGAAATGTAGCTGGCACATGTTAATAACAAATGACATGAATTTAAAGTGATACAGCCCATTTTGTGTTAGAAAAACTGAAATCACCTTTGCTCTTTCTGACAAAGGTATCTGCCAATATCCTCTGAGCTAGTCAAACTGAGGCGATGCATCGATCTTTGTAACTGTATTGAGTCTTCAATGCCTGATGCCACCTTTCTGGCGCTCCTGTAACTCTGGATGGTGCACAGTAGATTTGAATTGTTTTATTCCTAAGATGTCCATAAATTGCTTGAATTATTTTGATGTGAAGTTGACCTTTGATCAGATTGTATCACTGCCCATTTCTCGTGAAAAGTTTAATTAATTCCTCTCAAACCTTTTTGCTGTGATACCGCGGAATGGAACAGCCTCTGGAAATCTAGTTGATACAGTCATTATTGTTAACAAATACTGATTCCCACTTTTTGTTTGAAGTAGGGGACCTATGCAATCAATTAAGACTCTTGTAAAAGGTTCCTCAAATGCAGGAATAGGTATTAAAGGTGCAGGTTTTATTACTGCCTATGGTAATCACCTACATCCTTGTGCAGTCCAAGTTAGTAAAAATGCTTTTTTGTATTTATTTTGTGTTTTGCTCACTCCTAAATGACCTCCAGGTGGTAGTTCATATGCCACTCACAACACCTCCTTCCTATATCCCAATGGCAATATGATTAGATGCCTGTATATATGATAGCCGCTATTTCCTTGTGAACACAGCATTTTTAATAACATTCAGGGATACTTTTGGATTCCTTTTCTCTGTTTGCCTTTTGATACAATTATTTTAAATTTTCATCTTTCTGCTGAAACTCAGTTAATCCATCTAAGCTAAAGATGTCTGTTGTGTCCTCGGCCTGCTCCTGGGTTGGCTCAATTATCCCATCAAACAGGGTCTCTGCTAATTCCACTTCAACTTTGTTATCTGGACTCTTTGATCTCTCCTGTTCCAACTGGTGACATTGTGGCCTCACTACCACACAGTCAGGAAAACTCCCAGTTGTGTCCCCTGCAATAGTTCAGTTGCCTGAGTTTTCACTGGCTTTTCAACCACAATAGACAGCACTCCGACTGGTGAATCAAGTGTATCATTAGCAAGGATTAATCATATTCCTGGAGCTGAGTGTTTGTCCAGTATTCCTATCACAAATTCTCCACTTTCCCTGGATACTCTAACCTCACTTTACGTAATTGAGCACTTTTTGTCTCACTGAATTCCTGTTACTCATATCTTTTCTAGCAATAGTCCCTCAAAAGTAGATTTGTTTAGCCACTTTTTCAAATGAGATGAGAAAGGCTACCATATCCTTCTCATCAAATTTAGGCAATGATTGAATATATTTAATCAGATCCCCACCAGGGCTTTGACTACCATGGGTTTGCTCATCCTCACTCGCTTCCTCACTGAGCCTACCTTCAGCCTTCATCTCTACCCTTTGAGGCTGACTTTTCTGTCTAAGTGGCAATTTCCAAAGTTCAAACTATGTCGCTTTTACTCTTTCTTCTCTCTCTCTCTTTCTCTTTCCTCTGCTTTTAATCAAAAACCCTGTCTTTTGCCTCTAACTCAAGCTGCTTCATTTTCAATTGAACTTAAGCCATCTCTAAAGATTTGGATGGTGTTTCCAGTAAAAGTAGATGCTGAGCTATTGTTGTAATTGTCTCTCCTTTCCTCACAGAAGGAGGCAGCACTAGCTCCAATTGGTTTACTACTTCCAGCAGCTTGGCCTTAATCACCTTTTGTAAAACACCCAAGGTCACTTTTTCCACCCCCAGAAAACTCTTGATGACTGAAAGAGCCGTTGCTATTCCAAACACTGTTTAGATCAACCAAATTAAACCCCCAGAACAAAAGACACTCACACCTACCTTGCCTTCGAGTTCAACAACTCTAATCCCAGTTTGGAACTACAGAACAAATCCCACAAAGAGCCCCCAAACTGTTATGGACTAGTCTAGACCTCTCAAAACATTTCAAGAAGGTAGCCCAGACCCTAACCTTGCTTGTTGTTTTAAACAGGTGCATAGTAAGTATGGTAAAAACAAGGACTGCAGATGCTGGAAACCAGAGTCTAGATTAGAGTGGTGCTGGAAAAGCACAGCAGGTCAGGCAGCATCCGAGGAGCAGCAAAATCGACGTTTCAGGCAAAAGCCCTTCATCAGGATTAGAGGTGGGGTGCTTGTAGAGTGGAGAGAGAAATGAGAGGAGAGTGGGGGTGGTGTATAACTAGCAGAGAGTGAATGGGGGTGGGGATGGAGGGGATAGGTCAGAGAGGAGGGTGGAGTGGGTAGGTGGAAAGGAAGATTAGCAGATAATGGAGATAGTCATGGAGATTGTGCTGAGCTGGAAGGTTGGAACTGGGCTAAGGTGCGGGAAGGGGAAATGAGGAAACTGGTGAAGTGCACATTGATGCCCTGGGGTTAAAGTGTTCCAAGGCGGAAGATGAAGGCGTTCTTCCTCCAGGCATCGGGTGGTGAAGTAGCCGCCATGGAGGAGGCCCAGGACCTGCATGTCCTCGGCAGAGTGGGAGGGGGAGTTGAAATGTTGGGCCACAGAGTGGTGGGATTGATTGGTGTGGATGTCCTGGAGTTGTTCCTTAAAGCACTCTACTAGGATGCATCCAGTCATCCCAATGTAGAGGAGACCGCATCAGGAGCAATGGATACAATAAATGATGTTGGTGGATGTGCAGGTAAAAGTTCGATGGATGTGGAAGGCTCCTTTGGGTCCTCGGATGGAGGTAAGGGAGGGGGTGTGGGCACAGGGTTTGCAACACCTGCGGTGACAGGGGAAGGTGCCAGGAAGGGAGGGTGGGTTGTTGTAGGGCATGGACCTGACCAGGTAGTAACGGAGGGAATGATCTTTGTGGAAAGTGGAAAGGGGTGGGGAGGGAAATATACCCCTGGTGGTGGGGTCCGTTTGGAAATGGTGGAAATGTCATCAGATGATGCGGTTTATACGAAGGTTGGTAGGGTAGAAGGTGAGCACCAGAGGGGTTCTGTCCTTGTTACGGTTGGCGGGGTGGGATCTGAGGGCAGAGTTGCAGGATGTGGACGAGATGCATTGGAGGGCATCTTTAACCACATGAGAAGGGAAATGGCGGTCTCTACAGAAGGAGTCCATCTGGTGTGTTCTGTGGTAGAACTGGTCTTCCTGGGAGCAGATGTGGTGGAGGTGGAGGAATTGGGAATATGGGATGGGATTTTTGCAGGAGGTAGGGTGGGAAGAGGTGTAATCCAGGTACCTGTGGGTTTGTAAAAATGTCAGTGTCAAGTTGGTCGTCATTAATAGAGATGGAGAGGCCCAGGAAGGGGAGGGAGGTGTCAGAGATTGTCCAGGTGAATTTAATGTCAGGGTGAATGTAAGTATTTCAGGAGAGATGCCTCTGGTCAAACCTCTTCGTTTTAAACAAAGCAACATTTATTTACAAGATTACTGAATGAAACACAAACAATAGAAAGCAGAATACTCAATAACCTAACCTCTCTGTTAACCCACTAATCATCCCAACTTAACGATGCTGTTCCAAATGTTTCCAACAATCCCCATAAACACCCCATGGCACAAAGGATAAAATCAAACACAGGTTCTTACAGGGTGGGAGTCAGAGAGAGAATGTACCAGCCAGGACTCCAGCTTCTTTGGGTCCAGCAGCTTTCCCCACATTACTGCAAAACACCAACCCAGACCAGAGCAAAGCTGGGCTGGGAGAACTGGCCACTCCCCTTTCATGAAACAAGATTTTTTTCAAAACTTGAAAGCCTTTTTACTGAGGCAGTATCTGTTAGCTAGAAACAAATTGACCCAAAAACCCTTCAACCCCCAGATTTTTTGAACTCTGTGTCATTCGCAACTCTCTGGAAAAAAAAGCCAAGGACTGCATCACCTTGTTAAAGGGGCAGCTTTGTCTCTCTTTCTCTCTCTCTCTCTCTCTCTATTCCTTGTTCAATGTGTTGTCACGCTGCCTGTATCTCTATTCCCATTTCAATGTTTTGTCACTCTCTCTCTATTTGTGTATCTCAGTCTCTCTGTCTTGTCACCCTGACTCTCCATACCCAGTTCAATGTGTTGTCACTATGTTTCTCTCGATCCCTATTTCAGTGTGTTATCACTGTATCTCTGTCTCTCTTTAAACCGAGTTCAGGTTGCTGTTACTCTGTATCTCTGTGTTTGCAGTTCAGAGTGCTGTCTGCCCTGCTCACTCTCTCTCTCTCTCTCTCTCATCCCAACTCTGTGTGTTATCTGTCTTTCTCTCTCCTTACCCAATTCACTGTGTTGCTATTCTATCTCTTTCTATGCCCAAAATACATTTGTTGGTTCTCTGTGGGTCTCCAGTACCAGTTAAGAGTACTTACACACTCTGTCCCTCTCAAACTATAGTTCAGTGTGTTTATACTCTGATTTTCTCAGTTCCAAGTTCACTGTTTGTCCCATTGTCTCACTATTACCAGTTCAGAGTGTTATCACTCTGCCTTCCGCTGTGCCTATTTTCAGTGTGTTGTCTGCTTGTCTGTCTCTATTCCTAGTTCAGCCTGTTGTCTCTGTTTCTGTTCCCACTTCATTGTGTTGCCATTGTGTCTCTCTCCACTCCTGATTCATTTTGTTGTCTCTGTTTCATGCTATTCTCAGTTCTATGTGTTGATCCCCCTGTTTGTCTTCCCTGTAGTTGAATGTGTTGTCTGTCTAACCTATTTATTCACAGTTCAGTGTATTCTGTCTCTCTCCATTCTCAATTTGTTCTGTTGTGTCTCTGTCTGTCTCTATTCCATATACAGTGTGTTGTCACTCTGAATCCATTCCCACTTCAGTGTGTTGTCTGTTTGTCTCTCTCTGTTACCAGATCAGTGTCTTGTCACACTCTATGTCTCTCTCTGAACTGTTCCACATGTTATCACTGTGTTGATTCCATGTCTCTCCATTCCCAGGTCAGGGATTCGTCACTCTGCCTTGCTCCATTCCCAGTTCAGTGTGTTGTCTAACTGTCTCTGGCTATTCCATGTTCTGTGTGTTCTCACTGTATCTCTGTCTCTCTCTCTCTGCCTAGTTAATGACTAATTTAAACTGTTCTCACTCTGGGATTCTGTATTTGCTCTCTCTATGCCCAGTTCTGTCTGTTGTCACACTCTCTGTCTCTCTCTCTGTTCTAAGGTCATTGTATTGTCTGTTTATCTTTCTCCATTTCCACATCAATGAGTTGACAGTTTATCTCCCTCTATTTCTAGTTCAGTGGGTTGTCTCTCTGTCTCTCTATATCCAGTTCACTCTCTTGTCACACTGTCAACCTCTATTCCCAAGTCATTGGGTTGTCTCTCTGTCTTTCTCTTTTCCCTATCCAATGGGATGTCTCTATGTCTCTCTCTATGTACAGTTCAGTGAATGGTCTATTCATCTCCCTCTATTCCTAGTTCAATGTGTTATCTGTCTGTTTTTCTCTGTTACCAGATCAGTGTGTTGTCACACTCTACAT
Organism: Hemiscyllium ocellatum; assembly: GCF_020745735.1. NCBI lineage: Eukaryota > Metazoa > Chordata > Chondrichthyes > Orectolobiformes > Hemiscylliidae > Hemiscyllium > Hemiscyllium ocellatum. The sequence goes on along the minus strand of NC_083422.1, from coordinate 491,098 downwards.
CTCTCGCTTGGCTGTTCAGTGTTAGTCAATGTGACACTCTCTATTCCTGTTTCTGTATGCAGTCATACATGCAGTCATGTATTGCAGTTCAGAATATTGACTCCCTTTTTTTTCCAAGTTCAGTTTGTTGATACTCTGTTCCACTCGATTCCAGGTTCAGTGTATGCGCAATCTACCTCTCTATCTAACCACACTAATAACCGGACTCCGGGATCTGTGTTGTTATTTTGTCTCTCACTATTTCTGGTTCATCATGTTGTCTCTTTGTCTCATGTTGTTCTCAGTTCAGTGTGTTGATTCTCTATTTGTACATGCAGTTCATGTTGTTTCTCTGTTTGTACTTGTAGTTCAGAGTGTTGTTACTTTATCTGCACACTCAGTTCAGTGTGCTGTTTCTCTATATGTACTGTAAGTTCACTGTATTGTTTTTCCATCTGTACTCTCAGTTCAGTGTGTTATTTCTTTATCTGTACTCTCTGTTCAGTGTGTTTTTTAGATTAGATTAGATTACTTACTTACAGTGTCGAAACAGGCCCTTTGGCCCAACAAGTCCACACCGACCCGCCATACCCCTACATTTACCTCTTACCTAACACTACGGGCAATTTAGCATGGCCAATTCACCTGACCTGCACATCTTTGGTCTGTGGGAGGAAACTGGAGAACCCGGAGGAAACCCACGCAGACACGGGGAGAACGTGCAAACTCCACACAGTCAGTCGCCTGAGTCGGGTATTGAACCCGGGTCTCAGGAGCTGTGAGACAGCAGTGCTAACCACTGTGCCACCATGCCGCCCCGTGTTGTTTCTCTTTCGGTATTCTCAGTTCAGTGTGTTGTTTCTTTACCTGTACTCTCAGTTCAGTGTGTTGTCTGTATTTCGGTAATCTCAGTTCAGTGTGCTGTTTTTCTCTCTGTTCTCACATTTCAGTGTGTTGCTCTCTATGTGTGCTCTTTCTCTATCTGTACTCTCAGTTCAGTGTGTTGTCTGTCTTTCGGTATTCTCAGTTCAGTGTGCTGTTTCTCTCTCTGTTCTCACAGTTCAGTGTGTTGCTCTCTATGTGTGCTATTTATCTATCTGTACTTTCTGTTCAGTGTGTTGCTTCTCTGTCTGTACACTCAGTTCATTGTGTTGTTTCACTATCTGTACTCTCATTTTACTGTGCTATTTCTCTATGTGTACTCACAGTTCAGTGTGTTCCTTTTCTAACTGAACTTGCTCTACAGTGTGTTGCTTCTTGATCTGTATCTCAGTTCAATGCATTGTTTGACTGTATGTACTGGCAGTTCAGTGTGTTGTTTTTTTCCATCTGTACATACAGTTCAGTGTGTTGTTTCTCCCTCTGCACCCTCACTTCAGAGTGTTTGTTTTAGATTACTTACATTGTAGTGTGTTGTTTCCTTATCTGTACTGTCAGCTCGGTGTGCTGTTTCTGTACCAGTACACTCAGTTCTTTGTCGTATTTCTCTATCTGTATGTTCAGTTCGTTGTTTTGTTTCTCTCTCTCAACTGACAGTTCATTGTGTTATTTCTCTATCTGTACTCTCACTTCAGTGTGCTGCTTCTCTATCTGTACTCTCATTTCCGTGTGTTATTTCCTTATCTGTATCTCAGATCAGGGTGATGTTTATGTGTCTGCACACTCAGTTTATTGTGTTAGTTCTCTATCTGTACTCACAGTTAATGTGCTGTTTTTCAATCTGTACACTCAGTTCAGTGCGCAGTTTCTGTATCTTGTTCATTGTGTTCTTTCACTATCTGTACTCTCAGTTCAGTGTGGTGTTTCTGTATGTGCACTCTCAGTTCAGTGTTTTATTTCTTTGTTTGTACTCACAGTTCACTGTTGTTTCGGTATCTGTAGACTCAGTTCATTGTGTTCTTTCTGTATCTATACACTCAGTTCAGTGTGCTGGTACTTTGCCTGTACTCTCAGTTCAGTGTGCTGTTTCTTTATCTTATCTCTCAGTTCACTGTATTTTTTTGTACTTGTACACTCAGTTTTTTGATTTATTGCTCTATATGTACCCACAGTTCAATGTGCTGATTCTCTATATGTACTCATAGTTCGGTGTGCTGTTTCTCTATCTGTACTCTCAGTTCAGTGTGTTGTATCTATATCTGTTCTGTCTATTCAGTTTCCTGTTTCTGTAATTATACACTCAGTTCATTGATTTATTTCTCTATCTGTACTCTCAGTTCAATGTGCTGTTTCTGTATCTGTACACTTAGAACATAGAACATAGAACAATACAGCACAGAACAGGCCCTTCGGCCCACAATGTTGTGCTGAACATCTATCCTAGAGTAAGCACCCATCCATGTACCTATCCAATTGCCGCTTAAAGGTCGCCAATGATTCTGACTCTACCACTCCCACGGGCAGCGCATTCCATGCCCCCACTACTCTCTGGGTAAAGAACCCAACCCTGACATCTCCCCTATACCTTCTACCCTTCACCTTAAATTTATGTCCCCTTGTAATACTCTGTTTCTGACTGTCTACTCTATCTATTCCTCTGGTCATCTTATAAACCTCTATCAAGTCACCCCTCATCCTTCGTCGTTCCAACAAGAAAAGGCCGAGAACTCTCAACCTATCCTCGTACGACCTATTCTCCATTCCAGGCAACATCCTGGTAAATCTCCTCTGCACCCTCTCCAAAGCTTCCACATCTTTCCTAAAGTGAGGCGAACCAGAACTGCACACAGTACTCCAAATGTGGCCTAACCAAAGTCCTGTACAGCTGCAACATCACTTCACGACTCTTGAATTCAATCCCTCTGCTAATGAACGCTAATACACCATAAGCCTTCTTACAAGCTCTATCCACCTGAGTGGCAACTTTCAAAGATCTATGTACATAGACCCCAAGATCCCTCTGTTCCTCCACCTGACTAAGAACCCTACCGTTAACCCTGTATTCCGCATTCTTATTTGTTCTTCCAAAATGGACAACCTCACACTTGGCAGGGTTGAACTCCATCTGCCACTCCTCAGCCCAGCTCTGCGTCATATCTAAGTCCCTTTGCAGCCGACAACAGCCCTCCTCACTGTCCACAACTCCACCAATCTTCGTATCATCTGCAAATTTACTGGCCCACCCTTCGACTCCCTCATCCAAGTCATTAATAAAAATTACAAACAGCAGAGGACCCAGAACTGATCCCTGTGGAACTCCACTTGTAACTGGGCTCCAGGCTGAATATTTACCATCTACCACCACTCTCTGACTTCAACCGGTTAGCCAGTTTTCAATCCAATTGGCCAAGTTTCCCTCTATCCCATGCCTCCTGACTTTCCGCATAAGCCTACCATGGGGAACCTTATCAAATGCCTTACTAAAATCCATGTACACTACATCCACTGCTCTACCCTCATCCACATGCTTGGTCACCTCCTCAAAGAATTCAATAAGACTTGTAAGGCAAGACCTACCCTCCACAAATCCATGCTGGCTGTCCCTAATCAAGCAGTGTCTTTCCAGATACTCATAAATCCTATCCCTCAGTACCCTTTCCATTACTTTGCCTACCACAGAAGTAAGACTAACTGGCCTGTAATTCCCGGGGTTATCCCTATTCCCTTTTTTGAACAGGGGCACAACATTCGCTACTCTCCAGTCCCCTGGTACCACCCCCCGTGACAGTGAAGACGAAAAGATCATTGCCAACGGTACTGCAATTTCCTCTCTTGCTTCCCACATAATCCTAGGATATATCCCGTCAGGCCTGGGGGACTTGTCTATCCTCAAGTTGTTCAAAATGTCCAACACATCTTCCTTCCTAACAAGTATCTCTTCTAGCTTACCAGTCCATTTCACACTCCCCTCTTCAACAATACGGTCCCTCTCGTTCGTGAATACTGAAGAAAAGTACTTGTTCAAGACCTCTCCTTTCTCTTCCGACTCAACACTTGGTTCATTGTGTTCCTTCTCTAACTGTACTCTCAGTTCAGTGTGCTGTTTCTTTGTCTGTACTCTCAGTTCAGTGTGCTGTTTCTGTATCTGTCCACTCAGTTCATTGTGTTATTTCTCTCTCTGTGCTCTCTGTTCAGTGTGTTGTTTCTTTATCTGTGCTGCCATTTCCGTGTCTGTTTCTTTATCAGTACTCGCAGTTCAGTGTGCTGTTTCAGCATCTGTACACTCAGTTAGTTGTCTTAGTTCTCTATTGCTACTCTCTGTTCGGAGTTTTGTTTCTTTATCTGTACTCTCAGGTCAATATATTGTTTCTTCATCTGTACTGTCAGTTGAGTGTGCTGTTCCTGTATCTGTACACTCAGTTCATTGTCTTAATAGTCTGTTTGTACTCCCACTTTAGTGTGTTATTTCTCGATCTGTACTCTCTGTTCAGTTATTTGTTTCTTTATCTGTTTTGTCTGTTTAGTGTGCTCTTTCTGTAAGTGTACACTCAGTTCATTTAGTTATGTCCTCTGTCTGTACTCTTAGTTCAGTGTGCTGTTTCTCTATCTGTACTCTCAGTTCAGTGTGTTTTTCCATATCTGTATTGTCAGTTCAATGTACTGTTTCACTTTGCCTACACTCAGTGTGCTCTTTCACGTATCTGTACTCTCAGTTCAGTGGGTTGTTTCTCTATCTGGAATCACATTTCAGTGTATTATTTATCTATCTGTACTCTCTGTTCAGTGTGTTGTTTAGTTATCTGTTCTGTCTGTTCAGTATCCTGTACCTTTTATCTTAGCTTGCTTGGCAGACTTTCCTCATTCCGGAAGAAGGGCTCATGTCCAAAACGTCGATTCTCCTGCTCCTTGAATGCTGCCTGACCTGCTGCGTTTTTCCAGCAACACATTTTCCTCTGTAATAATACACTCAGTTCATTAATTTATTTCTTTATCTGTCCTCTCAGTTCAATGTGCTGTTTCTGCATCTGGGCACTTGTTTTAATTTTTTTCCTTCTCTCTCTGTACTCTCAGTTCAGTGTGCTGTTTCTCTGTCCGTACTCTCAGTTTATTGTGCTATTTCTCTCACTCTCCACTCAGTTCAATGTGCTGTATCTGTATTTGTGCACTCAGTTCATTGTGTTATTTCTCTATCTGTACTCACTGTTCAGTGTGCTGTTTCTCTATGTGTCTGCTCAGTTCAGTGTGTTGTTTCTCCATCTGTACTCTCAGTTCTGTGTTTTGTTTCTCTGTCTGAACTCGCAATTCAGTGTGTTGTTTCTCTATGTGTAATGTCATTTCAATGTGCTGTTTCTGTACCTGTACACTCATTTCTCTCTCTGTACTCTGTGCTGTATCTGTACTGTCCAATAAGTTTTTTTTAATTATCTGGAAACCCAACTGACAGTATTGCAATTTGACGATGCTGTTTCAGTTTCCTGCAGCATTCCCATCAACCTTTGGTAAAAAAAGGTAAATTCGAACACAGGTTCTTACAAGAGAGATGTCAAAAAGAGAGAGAATTAGCATGGAACCTCTCTTCTCAGCAGCTGTTTCGCCAGGCCCCCAGCTGAAAACTAAACCAAACTGAAAAAATTTGTGAAGTGGAAGAACTAGCCACTGCCCTTTGATTGCACAAATGTTTTTTAAAAATGAAAAGCTGAAAGTCTTTCCCTAATTGTCACCTTAGGCAGTATCTGTTAGCCATAATCAAAGTGGCTTACTTGCCAACAAATCTGAACTTTTGCCTTTTTACAATCCCTTTGGAAAAAATCCAAGGACAACATAACATTGTTAAAGGAGCAGCATTATTACACTATACATTGCCTGCTGGTTGTTGCATCTGAACGTTACAGTTTTATTGGGGTGTACCCATAACACACAATCCTCACATTCGCCTGCGTCTGGTGGGCCAAACCGTATGTACACTGGATACATATATTGAGGTCCATTTGGTTTGTCTTGTGTGTTGCTTTTTGGTGATGATGATTATTCCAATTAAGTAGATCTTTATTATGTTCCTTGTGGTCATATCTTGGGAGGGATCACGGTTGTTTCTGTTGTAATCCTTGTCTAATGTCTGAATAATTTAGAACATGTGTAATGCGTATACCCTAATCATCCCCAATTTTTAAATTTAATTCTGGAATGTTAATTTGGGTTTCGAGGTCTGGTGGGTTTCAACCTCTGTTTCTGGTGGTAGGGCTTTGTATTGTAAATAGCCTGACCGTGGAGTAGTTAGAAAAGACTAAAATGATACAGTCATTGTGAGCAGCGAAGTAAATGTGACGATGAACAACTCATTGTGACCCACGAATGAAATGTGAAGACGAATTTGAGACTGTGGTTGTGATCATGGGCTGAATCTGATATGGGGATTATATCAATGAGTGACACTATGAAAAGTGAAGAATTGTAACCTGGTTGTACAGGAGTAAGAGCATGTACATCAGCATGTACAGGAGTAAGAGTTGGTCCCACTGGGGCTACCAAGATGTGTGAAAGTGCATATGAGTTTGGACCATCAGAAGCAGTGACACCTGTTTCATCATCTGTATTAATGAGTGACTGCATCCGTTTAAATAGGCACCCAACAGAGACTCATCTGTTTTAGGGTGCTTGGCAATATTGTATCCTCCTGGTTCCCCATTGTATCCTCTGTCGCTCCCACTACCTCACCCCATGGCTGTGTTAGGTGAAACTGGATTCCATTACTGAGTTCCCTTCACTTCTTTCATTTCTTCACACTGGACCCTGTTTGAAGGTTCAGAAAAGAAGCATTTTCCCTTCTTTCTCGGTTTTACTTTTGTTCTATTCATGGGCTTCTTTGTCCCACACCTGGGATACTCTCCTCAGAACCTATATCTTATTGTGGCTTGGATCTGTGGAATCAAAGTTCACATATGTCTTCCTGCTATCCTGGTCCTAGCCCAGTTAGCTGAGTCATTGGCATTGGCATCCCCAATCTGTCTTTCAGTGGTAATTGGGTTCATTGCAACAAGGGGCATCTCCAGGGACACTAAGGAGTTGACTTCTCTGGGAAGGGTGACCCCAATCCTCCGTGCACATGGCATATTGCTGCGTGTCTTCCCTGACCTTATCCCACTGTATCTCCTGTCCTTCCCATTCCTCTTTAACTTCCCCATTTGCACACTTTATTCCATTGCAGATTGAGAGTTGAGCTTTTAATTTCTCAATCTCCTGCAGCCACTTTGTGTGGTCTGTGGCTGCCTGTTTTTTCTCCCTATCTGCCTGATGCATTACCCTTACTGCTGCTTGTAAGTCTGCACATTTACTTCTTAACTGACTCACTTCATTCTCAGCAGCCTCTTTTGATTGCTTTTCACACTGGGGTTGGAATTGCTCCATGTGTAGTAGATTTGCATGATTTCTTTGGTCCTGAGTTGCGTTTTTCAGTTGCAATTCCATTATTTCTTTCTTTATGTCCTCTAATTCTTTACGGACCGTTTTCAATTTCTGCTGTGTCCCAACAATTATAGCATTTCATTGCTGTGACCTTTTCAAGTTTGGAAGTCTGCTTCCCTTGAATTTTCCTGAAATCCTCCCAATATTTTTGTCCAAGGGATCCTGAATCCTTTTCATCATTACAGAAAAATTTTGCCCATATGGGCCAACTTTTCTTCCTAATGTATTACACAAACCTAAAACAATAAACCTTTAAATATACATTGTCGACAAGACATCCAGTTTCTAGAGTAGAGTGGTGCTGGAAAAGCACAGCTGGTTAGGCTGCATCCAAGGAGCAAGAAAATCGACGTTTCGGGCAAAAGCCCTTCATCAGGAATGAAGGCAGGGACCCTCCAGGGTAGAGAGATAAATGGGAGCTGGGGAGAAGGTAGCAAAGAGTACAATGGGTGGAAGGGGGTGGGGATGAAGGCGATAGGTCAGAGAGGAGGGTGAAGCAGATAGATGGGAAGGAAGAGTGGCAGGTACATAGAACATAGAAAAATACAGCGCAGTACAGGCCCTTCGGCCCTCGATGTTGCGCCGACCAAAGCTACGTAACCTACACTAGCCCAATAACCTCCATATGCTTGTCCAATGCCCGCTTAAATGACCATAAAGAGGGAGAGTCCACCACTGCTACTGGCAGGGCATTCCATGAACTCTCAACCCGCTGAGTAAAAAAATCTACCCCTAACATTTGTCCTATAACTACCACCCCTTAATTTAAAGCTGTGTCCCCTAGTAACAGCTGACTCCATTAGCAGAAAAAGGTTCTCACTGTCAACCCTATCTAAACCCCTAATCATCATATACACCTCTATCAAATCTCCCCTATACCTTCTTTTCTCCATGGAAGATCATGAGGATGGTGCTGAGCTGGAAGGTTGGAACTGGGGTAAGATGGGAGGAGGAGAAATGGGAAAACTGGTCAAGTCCACATTGATGCAGAAGATGAGGAGTTCTTCCTCCAGGCTTCGGGTGGTGAGGGAGTGGTGGTGGAGGAGGCCCAGGACATGCATAGCCTCGGCAGAATGGAAGGGGGAGTTGAAATGTTGGGCCACGGGGCGTTGGGTTTGATTGGTGCGAGTTTCCCGGAGATGTTCCTTAAAGCGCTGTTTGAGAAGGCGTCCAGTCTCCCCAACATAGAGGAGACCACATCAGGAGCAACGGATACAATAGGTGACAATGGTGGATGTGCAAGTGAAACTTTGATCGATGTGGAAGACTACTTTGGGGCCTGGATGGAGGTGACGACGGAGATGAAGTCACAGATTTTGCAATTCCTGCGGTGGCAGGGGAAGGTGCCAGGAGGGGAGAGTGGGTTGTTGGGGGGCATGAACCTGACCAATAGTCACGGAGGGAATGGTCTTTGCGGAAAGCGAAAAGGGGTGGGGAGGGAAAAATATCCCTGGTGGTGAGATCCGTTTTGAGGTGGCGGAAATGTCAGCGGATGATGTGGTTTATGTGAAGGTTGGTGGAGTGGAAGGTGAGGACCAGGGGGGTTCTGTCCTTGTTACGGTTGGGGGGGGGGGTTGAGGGCGGAGATGCGGGATGTGGATGGGATGCGTTGGAGGGCATCTTCAACCATGTGGGAAGGGAACTTGCGGTCTCTAAAGAAGGAGGCCATCTGTGATGGAACTGGTCCTCCTGGGAGCAGATATGACGGAGGCGGAGAAATTGGGAGAAAGGGATAGTATTTTTGCAGGACGTAAGGTGGGAAGAGATGTGATCCAGGTAGCTGTGTGAGTCAGTAGGTTTGTAAAAAATGTCAGTGTCAAGGCGGTCATCATTGATTGAGAGGGAGAGATCAGGGGAAGGGGAGGGAGGTGTCAGAGGTAGTCCAGGTGAATTTAAGGTCGGGGTGGAATGTGTTGGTGAAGTTGATGAATGGCTCAACCTCCTCATGGAAGTACGAGGTGGCAACGATGCAGTCATCAATGTAGCGGAGGAAGAGGTAGGGAGTGGTGCAGTGTAACCATGGAAGATGGACAAAGAGACAGGCATAGCTGGAGCCCGTATGGGTGCCCATGGCTACCCCTTTGGTCTGGAGGAAGTGGGAGGATTCAGTGGAGAAATTGTTAAGGGTGAGGACCAGTTCAGCCAAATGAATGAGAGTGTCAGTGGAAGGATACTATTGGGGACGTCGAGAGAGGAAGAATTTGAGGGCTTGGAGGCCCTGGTCATTGCGAATGGAGGTGTAGAGGGATTGGATGTCCATGGTGAAGATGAGGCATTGAGGGATGGGCAAACGGAAGTCTTGGAGCAGGTGGAGGGTGTGGATGGTGTCTTGAACGTATGTGGGGAGTTCCTGGATTAGGGGGGACAGGACAGTATCGAGGTAGGTGGAGATGAGTTTGGTGGGGCAGGAGCATGCTGAGACAATGGGGTCGGCCAGAGTGGTCAGGCTTGTGGATCTTGGGAAGGAGGTAGAATCGGGCAATGTGGGGTTCCCAGCCTACAAGGTTGTAGCTTGTTGGTGGGAGATCTCATGAGGTGATGAGGTTGTGTAGGGTCTGGAAGATGATGGTTTGGTGATGGGGGTGGGGTCATGGTCGAGGGGATGGTAGGAGGAGGTATCTTCAAGTTGGCGTCGGCTTCAGCAGTGTCGAGTTCAGTGTACCACTACACCCCCTTTATCCGCTGGTTTGATGGTGAGGTTGGGATTGGAGCAGAGGGGTGGAGGGCTGGATGTGGTGAGGATGACAGGTTGGAATGGTGGAGGGGGGTAGACAGGTTGAGGCAGTTAATGTCTCAGTGGCAGTTGGAAATGAAGAGATCAAGGGGTAGTAGGCCAGCATGGGGTGTGCAGGTGGATGGAGTATTTAGAGGCGTGAGCGGCAGTCCTGATTGAAAAAGTAAGCTCAGAGGCAGCAGCGAAAGAATTGTTCGACGTCAAGACAAGTATTAAATTCATTGACGTATGGACGGAGGCAAGGCCTTTGCTGAGGATCATTCTTCCTCAGTGAGTGGGAGATCTGGGGGGAATGGTGAAAACCTGACAGGGCTGGGAATTAGGACCTGGGGAGGTGTGGAGCTGGGAATGGGGTGGAGCCTGTAACTGGAGTGGGGATGGTGGTAGGGGAATGGGATTGGAGTCATAAGCAGGAGTGATGTTCCCCTCAGGGTTTGGAGGGGCTTAGATGGTGACAGTGGGATTTGTGGGGGTCGTGTCGGCAGTGTGCAGGTGAGTGGTGTTGGTGGCGGCTGAAGTGGTGGCGAACATAGCGGTGGATGAGGATGGAAGTCACTGAGCGTGTGACGTCAGCAATGACAAGAGGGGCTGAAGTGATGTCACATGTGTTGCATGTGAATTCGTGAGGGATGGAAGTGACTGCGGAAGGGCCATGTTGGGGGTTCGGAAGTGATGTCATCGATCACTGTGGGATGGAAGCTGTACCAGCCTCAGGCTAATGGCATCAAGCAGTTCCGGAGGCCGTGGTAACCTTCTGGAATGTTTGAGGGGTGCTGGTTATGAAGGTGGATCTATAAAAGTTTGATGTACTTACAGTTTTTGATGTTTGAGCTGATGTTGAAATACTATTTGTTGAGAGTATGAATTATTCTTATGATATAGTCCTTTGCAGTTCTGAGAGAGTGTGGCCCTCTGTTGAGGCATAGCTGACTGTAGAGAGGTTAGGTGATGGCGCATTGCTGCAAGTGTGGAGCAGAGGATCCTGAAGGAGAACTGTTACTGGTGGTTTTGAATCTGTAGTCTGTACTGGTTGTCCTGTTCAGATCCAAACTATGCTGGTTTGAATGTAGTCCGGAATCCATGTGGGATCAGTTGGCTGCGGAGGCAAGCACTGAGGAAGCAGATGTGGCTGTGGCAGCGGGTCTGTTTCAGTACGTGGTTGAAGGCCTTCAGGGCAGAGTAAATGTCCTGGGGTTGCAGTGAGAGAGAAACTCACAGAGACTCTTGCGGAGAGAGGAGGAGAACTTCTTCAAGGTAGGCATCCTTGCAAGAGGATTCACAGTAAGGTTAAAATCAATAGGCAAAAGTGAGGACTGCAGATGCTGGAAATCAGAGTCTAGATTGGAGCCGTGCTGGAAAAAGCAAAGCAGGTCAGGCAGCATCCCAGGAGCTGGAAAATTGCTGTTCTGGGGCAAATGCCCTTCATCAGGAATTAAGGCAGGGAGCCTCTAGGGTAAAGAGATAAATGGGATGGGTAGGGGTGGGGGAGGGGGATGTGGGTGGGTGGGGGAGGGGTTGGGTAGACCTCCAGTTTATCTGGTGCAAGTGCAAGTAGGCCATCCACTCACCGTTTGTAGTACCGTGTCATGAAATCCTTTATAAACCCCAAGCTGGATTATAATTTGGAAGCTGTTATTAGCAGCTGATTCCCATGATATATATCATGAATAAATATATTCAATACTGGTCAATATTAAAGGTCTGTTTCCGAAATTTTCTTGAACAGAATTTTAATTATTTCATTCCTTCACTTACACCTAATTAGTACAGAGGCCAAACCCACCCTGTTTGAAGAATTGAGTGTTCTGCCTGCTGCAAATTGTGTGTATTCCAACAGAAATGTAACTGGGATGACATTCTTAGAAATGGCTGTTTCAATAGTCAAGGGTCTCCTGTTGAAGGTCTAATGTTTTCCAAGCCATTTGATGTCATGAGGACAGCATTTTGTTTTGAGTATAGAAAAATTATACAGGTTTTTCACAGACCATCTCGACCTAATTGCAATTATGGCAAAATACTGCAGGTGCAGGAAATCAGAAATGAAACAAGGAAGTTCTGGAAATAGTCAGGCAACATCTGTGGAGAGACAGAGTTAACATTTCAGAGTGTAATCCTTCACCCTGCTTTGGTCCAAGATTCATCTTCCAAGATGGGGTGGCACAGTGGCTCTATGGTTAGCACTGCTGCCTCACAGTGCCAGAGACTTGGGCCTGATTCCACTCTCGGGTGACTGTCTGCGTGGGTTTCCTCCGGGTGCTCTGGTTTCCTCCCACAGTCCAAAGATGTACAGGTCAGGTGAATTGGCCATGCTAAATTGACCATAGTGTTAGGTGCATTAGTGAGAGGGAATGGGTCTGGGTGGGTTACTCTTCGGAGGTCGGGGTGGACTTGTTGGACCAAAGGGCCTGTTTCCAACTGTATGGAAGCTAATCTAATCATAAAGCCTAACCACCTTAGATCTCAGTCACTTCAAAATATTTTAAGAAAATGGAACAAGATGTGAGCAATGAGGATCAAACATCATTTTAGCTTTTTTGATATCAGCTTTCTGATCAAAGTATCACCACAGAGATTTAACTAATGTTCTAAAACAAAGCTCAGTATGCAGAAGTTGTATCAAGCTGCATTCAACCACTAACCTTGAAGAATAAGTTCTATTTTGGCCAAATATTAAGGTTATTTGGACAGGGAGCCTTTCTGAGGAATTCAATAATGAGCAGGAACTGATTGGGCAGTATTATCAAGCATTGTGATAAATTGACTTGATAAGTACTATAACTTACCTTTAAGTAACTGCCACTTGTGCTCTGAAGCTAAATTGATGATTGCTGCACATGATGGAGTAGGGGTTATATAAATATTATTGATAAAATCCCCAAATCAGCTGAGATGGGTCACCTTCACAATTAAGCAATTACCTGTTTGTCTACAGAACATTTGTCACTGCAGCCAAGTTAAATGTTTTGGTGGGGATGTCTGAGCTCTGATTTCTGCAAACGTCTACATTATACTGTGGGAAATAAACATAACTAAAAACAAGTTTGCATTTAATATTTCCACTTGAGGATTGCATAACATCTACTCATCCCAACATTGAAGGTAGTAATCTAAACATTCAACTTATAGTATTTATTAGTCATGGAATCAACAGCACAAAATCGACCCTCGGGTCTAACATGTCATGGCAACCAAGTTTCCCAAACTGAACTCATCTCATTGACCTGAATATCCCTTGAAAGCTTGTGTGATTGTCCGAATGTCTTTTAAACGTTGTAAGTGTACCTGCATCTGCCACTTCCTCTGGCAGTTCATTCCACATTCGAACCACCCTGTGTGTAAAGGGCTTGTCCCTCAGGTCCCTCCTGCTTCGCTCATGAATGTAATATGTTTGGATCGTCAGAAAGCATCACTAAGATTTTGACAAAAAAATTAAAATAGATTATTATTCAAAATTAGACTGAAAAATTGGGTTAATGTATCACCATGGATTGAGAATTGATTAAAGGATATAGATTTGAGGCTGGGATTAAGCCAATATTGTTTTCAGGCTGCAATTTGTTGGATGCTACACAGATCGATGCTTGGGCTTCAGCTATTTATAACCATATTTGTTGGGACAATTACTTTGCTTTATTTTTAATTTTGGGTTTGGAAGAAAGAGTTTTCGTTGAGAGCTTATCTTTGATCAGCAGCTCCTTTTTTGAAAAAAGAAGTGAGACAATAACGACTGATATTTATTGTGGAGAATGGAACCAAAGTGATAGTGAGTAAAGAGATATGTCTGAGACTGGTGCAGTACATAAGGGGAGCATGACAGACCAGATCTTGGCAGTGAATGATGTAAGACTGATAAATTAAACTGTGTTTACTCCAGAGGGTTAACTGGTAAGGCATGGTTGGGAGCTATCACAGGACTGGCAACTTCATGTTCCAGAGTATAGATGTTATAGGAAGTATAGAAAGGAAAGAAAAAGAGGAGGGGAGTGGTGCTTTTTGTTAGGGATAACATTATGGTTATATTTAGGGAGGATATTGATGAGAGTTTGTCTAGGGAAGTTATTTGAGTAGAACTGAGAAGTAAGAAAGGGATGACCATCTTGTTGGAATTGTACTATAGGCCCCACCAAGTAGTAATAGGAAATTGAGAAGCAAATATGAAAGGAGAAGGACAAACAGAGTAGTGTTCTCTAGTTTACTACCAGTGCCACGAGATAGCGAGGCGAGGAACAGCGAGCGGGTGCAGCTTAACATGTGGCTGCGCAGCTGGTGTAGGAGGGAGGACTTCAGATATGTAGATAATTGGGATGCCTTCTGGGGAAGGTGGGACCTGTACAAGAAGGACGGGTTACATCTGAACTGGAAGGGGACCAATGTCCTGGATGGAAGGTTTACTCGAGTAGTTCGAGAGGGTTTAAACTAATATGGCAGGGGAGTGGGAACCTGAGCTGTATACTGGAGGTGAGAGTTGATGCAGATGAGGCAATAGCAAGAGGTAGACCAGCTAGTGGGAAGGATTTTCCTGGGAAGAACCAAGGGATCAATTAAAGTGTGTTTGCTTTAACGCAAGGAGTATCAGAGGCAACTATCATAATTCTGCTAGTTTTAAAATAGCTATGGAAAAGGATAGAATTGGTAACAAAAAATTAAATTGCAATAAGGCCAATTTTAATAATATTAGGCAGGAAAAAAAGTGACAAAAACAGAAATTGCTGGAAAAGTGCAACAGGTCTGTCAGCATCCATGGAGAGAAATCAGAGTTAATGTTTCTGGTAGAGTTCTGAGACAGTATGTTCCTATTACTGTGAAGGATAAGGCTGGTAGGTGCCAGGCATGCTGGATGACTAGAGAAATTGTGGCTCTGGTTTACAAAAACATGGGCATATGTCAGTTTTAGACAGCTGGTATTGAGTGAATTCCTGGACAAGTGTAAGGACAACAGGTATATGCTTAAGAGGGAAATAAGGCATGCAAAAAGGGGGCACGAAGTAGCTTTGGCAAATACAGTTAAGGAGAATCCAGAGATTTTATAGGTACATTAAGGGCAAAAGTAACGAGAGAGAGAATAGGACCCTTTCAAGATCAACAAGGCCATCTGGTATGTAACTACAGGAGGAGGATGATGTACTGAACAAGTATTTACAATGGAGAAAGACATGCAATCTAGGGAACTTAGGGAAATAGTGATTTCTTGAAAAGACTTCATATTACAGAGGAGGTGCTGGAGGTCTTAAAATGCATAAAGGTGTGTAAATTCTTGGACTTGATCAAGTGTACACAAGAATTTTGTGGGAGGCTAGGGAAGTGATTGCTGGGCCCCTTGCTGAGATATTTGTGTCATTGATAGCCACAGGTATTTTGGGATTGGAGCTGAGTGGGAGAAAATAGAAAGCAGCCCAGGAAGGTAAGAGATTATAAAAACTCACCTTGTGGTTTTGGGGCCTGGACTTCAGGATTGGAACTGAGTGGGAGCAAATGGAGGACAGCCTGGAAAGGATTTGAAATAATTTCAACTGAAGAGAAACTGAAAAGTGTCATCTTTGGAGGGTTATGATTTGATTGGCTAATAAGGAGACTGTTAAATTTGAATCTCTGTTAAATTGAATCTTGTTAATTTATTGGTTACAACTTGAATAAGCAGAGATACAAAGCAGTTAAAAATGAAAAGAAAAACAAATTCAAAACTAATTAAATTAAATAAGGATGGCGGGTCAGGTGATATGCTGTTTCTGCATGATGTGGGAGCTGGTGGACCCCATTGGGGTTGCCAGTGACCATGACTGCAGTAAATGTTGGTTGCTGGAAGAACTCTGGCTCAGAGTGGATGAGGTGGAGTCTGAGCTTCAAATATTGCGGCACATCAGAGAAGGAGAGAGTTACCTAAGTGCTGTGTTTCAGGAGGCAATAACTCCAATTCAGCCATTGGTCAGTGACAGGATGGTATGGCTTTGAGTGAGGAAGATACAAGCATTCAGGAGGTGGAGTTGTAGGACCCTCAGCCTCTGTCCCTGTCCAACAGATTCAAGAGTTCAAAACACATTCCCTATGTGGACTGAAATGGTCACTGTGGGAATTGACCACAGTACCATGGTGCAGGGAGACATTCAAATGGAGGGAAGGAAAAGAAATATAGTTGTAATTTGGGATAGTATTGTTAGAGGCATAGACAATGTTCTCTGTGACCAGGATCGAGAGTCCCAAAGGTTGTGTTGCCCACCTGTTCATGATGTCTCATCTGGGCTGCAGAGGAGCTTGGATTGTAGGGTAAAAATCCTGTGACCATGGACCATGGACCATGGTACAATGTCACAGAAAAAAAACTAGAGCAGACTGTCTGCTAAGGGAGTATAAACAGCAAGAGCTAAATTTAAAAAAGCAAAAACAAAAACATAGTAATCTCTGGATTATACCTGAGCCACAAGTTAATTGGCACTGGGTTAATAAGTTTAAGTAGGAAAATACGTGGCTGAAATATTGATGTGGGAGAAATGGGTTTGAGGCATTGGTACTAGTACTAGGGAAGAAACGACCTGTTCTGATGAATGAGCTTCATTGGAACCATGCTGAGACCAGAGTCCTAGTGAATCGCGTACCTCGGGCTGTAGGCAGGGCTTTAATCTAAATGGGGGAATTCTCAGTTATCAGGGAAATTAGAAAACTTCAATTAAAGGAGGAATTAAAAGTGCAGAACTCAGGAGAGGTTATTACAATCTACAAAACAGGCACAGGTAGAACAGAGTGTATGGAAAGGGTAAGCATTCAAATTTCAAGCAACTGCACAAACAAATGACAATGAGAAGATGAACGATTAATACAGGACTGAAGGTGTTAGATCTGAATGCACACAGTATATGAAATAAGGTAAATGAGCTTGTGGTGCAGATCGAAATTGGCAGGTATGAAATGTTGGGCATCACGCAGATATGGCTGCAAGGTGACCAGGATTGGGAGTTGAATATTCAAGTTTATACATCCTATTGAAAAGTTGGGAAGGTGGGTAGAAGGAGTAGGGTTGCCTTATCAGTAAGAAATTAAATTAACTCAACAGTAAGAAATGAAATAGGGTCAGATGGTGTAGCAACTGTGTGGGTAGAATTGAGAAACCTCAAAGGTTAAGAAAAAAATACAGTTGGAGTTATGTACAGGCTTCCTAAGAGTCGTCAAGAGCTGGGGCGCAAGATACATTAAGACATAGAAAAGATGTGTAGGAAAAGCAAAGTTACAGTGATCACGGGGGATTTCAATATGCAGGTGGACCGTGAAAATCAAGGTGACAGTGGATTGCAAAATCAGGAATTCATGGAGTATCTATGAGATGGCCTTTTGGCGCAGCCTGTGGTGAACCCCACTAGGAAACAGGCAATACTGGATTTACTGTTGTGCAATAAGGCAGACTTGATAAGGGAGCTTAAGTTAAAGGAACCCTTAGGAAGCAATGATCATAATATGATTGAGCTTACTCTGCAGTTTGAGAAGGAGAAGAGAAAATCAAAGGCAATGGTATCACAGCTGAACAAAGGCAACTATAGAGGCATGAGGGAGAAGCTGGATAGAATTGACCGAGAGAGAAGCCTAGTAGGAAAGACAGTAGAACAGCAACGGCAGGAGTTTCTGGGAGTAATTCAGGAGACATAGCAGAGATTTCTCCTGAGGGGAAAAAAAACGCATGGTATAGGGAGGATGAGGCAACCGTGGCCAAATGGTGAAGTCATGGATAACATTAAAGCAAAAGAGAAAGCAAAGGACAGTGGGAAACCAAAGGATTGGAAAGATTACAAAGACCAATAGAGGGCAACAAAAAAAATAAATAAGGAGGGAGAAGATTAAAATGAGGATAAGCTAGCCAATAATATAAAGGAAGACTGTGAAAGTATTTCTTGAGATATTTAAAGGCAAAAGTGGACATTGGGCTGCTGGAAAATGATGCTGAAGAGATGGTGGTGGGGAATGAGGAAATGGCTGACAAACTAAATAATTACCTTGTGCTTTGCATCAGTCTTCATACTGGAATACATAATAACCCAGCATTTAACAGAATGAGGGGGCAAATCTGAATATGGTGAAGGAGAAGATGCTGGAAAAACTGGATGGCCTGAAGGTGTAGAAATCAGCTGGACCAGATGGACTATACTCCCGAATTCTAAAGGAAATAGGTGAGGAGATGGTGGAGGCATTAGTGGTGATCCTTCAGGTATTGCTAGAATCAGGGAGAGTCCCACAGGACTGGAAAATTGCTAGCATGATATCCCGGTTTAAAAAGGGAGTAAGGCAAAAGATGGAAAGTTACCTCGGTTGTGGGTAAGATCCTGGAATCCATTGTGAAGGATGAGGTTCTTGAATAATTTGCAGTGTTTGGTAAAGTAGGGCAAAGTCAGCCTGGTTTCATCAAGGGGATCTTCGAGTAAAAAGTGAGGTCTGCAGATGCTGGAGGGATCCTGATGAAGGGCTCTGGCCCGAAATGTTGAATTTCCTGTTCCTTGGATGCTGCCTAACCTGCTGTGCTTTAACCAGCAACACATTTTCAGCTTCATCGAGGGGATATCATGCCTGACAAATCTGCAAGTTGACCTATCTAGGCTTCAAGAATGCCTTTGACAAAGTGCCGCACAGGAGGCTAATGAGTAAGATAAGGGCTCATGGTGTCTGAGAAAAGGTGCTAGCATGGATATATGCTTGATTGTCTGGAAAGCAGAGAGTGATTAAAATGGTCCTCCTCAGGATGGCAGTGGTGTTCAAGACAGCTCAATATTGGGACCACAACTTCTCACTTTCGACATTAATGATCACAGATGAAGGAACTGAGGGCATTCTGGCTAGGTTTGCAGATGATACAAAGATATGTAGAGTCACATGAAGCATTGAGGAGGTGGGAGGCTGCAGAAGGATTTGGACAGTTTAAGAGAGTGGCAAAAAAATGGTAGATAGCATACAAAGTGGGAAGGTATGAAGTCATGCACTTTGGTAGAAAGAATATAGGCATGGACTATTTTCTAAATGGTTAGAAAATTCACAAGTCTGAAGTGCAAAGAGCTTAGGAGTTCTAGTCCAAGATTCTCTCAAGGTAAACTTGCAGATTGACTTAGTAGTTTGGAAGGCAAATGCTATGATGGCATGTTTTGAGAGGACTTGAATATAAAAGCAGAGGTGTACCTCTGATGCTCTGTAAAGGCTTTGGTCAGACCACATTTGGAGTATTGGCACAGTTTTGGGCCCCATATCTCAGGAAGGATATACTGGCCTTGGATTGTGCTCAGAGGAGGTTCACGCGAATGGTTCACAAGAATGGTTCACACTGGGTGGCACGGTGGCACAGTGGTTAGCACTGCTGCCTAACAATGCCAGGACCCAGGTTCAATTCCCGACTCAAGCGAATGACTGTGTGGAGTTTGCACATTCTCCCCGTGTCTGCGTGGGTTTCCTCCGGGTGCTCCGGTTTCCTCCCACAGTCCAAAGATGTGCAGGTCAGGTGAATTGGCCATGCTAAGTTGCCCGTAATGTTAGGTAAAGGGGTAAATGTAGGGGAATGGGTGGGTTGCGCTTCGGCGGGCCAAAGGGCCTGTTTCCACACTGTAAGTAATCTAATCTAATGATCCCAAGAATGAAAAGCTGAACATATGAGTAATGTTTGAGGACACTGGAGTTAAGAAGGATGAGGGGTTTCTAGTTGAAACTTACAGAACACTGAATGACCTGGGCAGAGTAGATGTTGGGACCATGTTTCCATTGGTAGGAGAGAAAAGGAGCTGACAGCATCACCTTAGAGTAAAGGGAAGACCTTTTTAGAATGGAGATAAGGAGAAACTTCTTCAGCCAGAGAGTGGTGAATCTATAAAAGTCATTGCCACAGAAGGACGTGGAGCTGAAAATGTGTTGCTGGTTAAAGCGCAGCAGGTCAGGCAGCATCCAAGGAACAGGAAATTCGACGTTTCGGGCATAAGCCCTTCATCAGGAAAGAAGGACGTGGAAGCCAGGTCGTTGAGTATATTTAAGACTGAGGTGGATAAGTTCTTGAGTATCAAGGGCTCAAGGGTTACAGGGAAAATGTGGGGGAATGGAGTTGAGAAACATATCAGCCGTGATTGAATGGGGGTACAAACTCGATGGGCTGAATGGCCAAACTTGTGCTCCAAGGTAACAAATAACCCTCTCTCAGAGTTAACAACGCATGCACCAAAATTATTCTGCACTATGATGTCAGCAGGAGCATTTCCTTCAAAGGCTGGTCATCTCAGAAATACTGTATAACATGTTGTTTGAAGCAATAATCTTTGCAGCTCATCTGTGTGGGAAATAGAATGCACTCACTTCAATAATTTCAGTCCAAGACACGATCTGAAGCAGCAGTATTGTTTATTATACTCTTGCAAGAGTGGTGTCTACAAGATCGGCACACCGAGTTTAGCGAGTACGCAACTTTTTGACAATTAATTTCTCTTTTCTCCTCCCATTGCTCCTCCTCTGTTTATATCTCCCACTACTCTAAACCCGGCACCCATTACTTCTGTTTGTCTTTTGCCTTATCCGGCCTTGTGCGTGATAAAGTACAGGTTTTGCTTGGCCGTTCCACATCCCGCTGTGGTCTATTGTTAGCGTATATCCTCCTTCACTGCCATCTGCTTCCTTGCTTTCTAAAGCAACATTTCCTCCCATTCTTCGTATACACTGAGCTTTATGACCTCTTGATTGTGTTTTTTTTTGTTTTTGCAGAAGCGGGAAGCAGATGCTTATAACTGTTTGTACAAGCAATCTGGCTGAATCTACACCCCACTTCCTACTTCATGATTCAGCCTTATGATTTTTGCAAACAACAACATTTGTAATTACTCCTCACATCTGTCTTTGAGCAGCACTAAAGGATGGCATGATAACCTGCTAATAAGTGTAGTGAAACAAAGGTTGCTTAAGTATAATGAGACGTTTCAAAAAAAACAAACAATTGAGTTCTGAGCTGTAGGTGATGACAGAGAAATTTTCTCACTTAGGAGCCGAAAGAATCCCACTGACAATTTCCAATTCCAAACTGGCATGAGTTTCATAACAGTACCTCTGCAGAGTCAAAATGTCTGTGAGCTTCAAGGAGCATAACGTGCTCAGTAGCTTCACAGGACAAAGCTGAGCTGGTGTCCTTTTGCTTGAAATTGCATGCTTCCCGACTTTGTTTAGAATCTGGATTGCTGGTCAAATGGTTATCTCGAGTATGTGCGATTATGATATTAACTAGTTTTTGTTGAAGAATGATGAAACTAAGCGACTTCCTTCTGTTTATTGCATGAACAATGTTAAAAACAGAAAATCATTAGCTGCTGTGGTTTTGATTGTTATGAGAGAAGACAGGTTATTCAAGGAGCTGCTCTGCGTGTTGGTTGGTTAGCTCAGCTGGTTCCAGCCTATTGGTCATATAGCACCACGGTCATGGTTTCAATATCCGTACTGGCCGGGTTTGCAGCTATGAATTCAATGATATATGTTCTCGCTGGAGGCAGGTGCATTTTGTTTGTTTGCCCCTTCACCTTTTGCATACAATTGAGATCCGTCACGGTAAATTGTATTTCATGTCATGAAATTTGCTATCGGAGTCATGTAGCTTGATCTGATTCATTCAGTAACTGAGCTGTGCTGCTATATTTCCACACAACATCCGAGTGTACAGCCTCCAAATGGAAAGCTCATCTGCACAATGCAACATTTTCACAATTCAAGTGAAACTTAAAACAAAACTATTTTCATAGAATCCCTAGCATATGGAAACAAGACGTTTGGCCCAACAAATTCACACCAACCCTCCGAAGAGTTACCCACTCCCCCTATATTTACCCCTAATTAATGCAGCTAACCTATACATCCCTGAACACTATAGGCAATTTACCATGGCCAATTCACCTAACCTGCACATCTTTAGATTCTGGGAGAAAATGGGAGCACCCAGAGGAAAGCCACACAGACACGGGGAGAATGTGTGAGTCCTGAAGATGGGCTCAGGCCCGAAACGTCAATTCTCCTGCTCCTTGGATGCTGCCTGACCTGCTGCACTTTTCCAGCAACACATTTTCAGCAGCTGAATTCCACACAGTCACCAGAGGTTAGAATTGAATCTGGGTCCCTGGTGCTGTGAGGCAACAGAGCTGATCATTGCGCCACCATGCTGAAAGTCTATCACCACCTTTCCTATGACCGTCAGTGGAACTAATTTCCCTGGTCCCCTCTCATACATCTGTGTTAAAAGTGACAAATAATCCTTCCCCAGAGTTAACAAAGCATGTAGCAATATCATTCTCCTCTTTGATGTCAATGGAAAAATTTCCATCTACTTCCGGGCATTTGAGTAATATGACATAACATGCTGTTACGATGTGGAGGTCTAACCCCCTTGCAAATTAAAGCCAAATGCTTGTCTCACCTAGTAGTCTGTTGAAATGTCAATGAGTGACAGAAAACCTTAAGTACCACTATTTAAAGAAAAACTAACGAATTATTTTTCTAATACTAATAGTCACAAACATTAGATTAGATTACTTACAGTGTGGAAACAGGCCCTTCGGCCCAACAAGTCCACACCGACCCGCCGAAGCGCAACCCACCCATACCCCTACACATACCCCTTACCTTACACTATGGGCAATTTTAGCATGGCCAATTCACCTGACCCGCACATCTTTGGACTGTGGGAGGAAACCGGAGCACCGGAGGAAACCCACGCAGACACGGGGAGAATGTGCAAACTCCACACAGTCAGTCGCCTGAGGCGGGAATTGAACCCAGGTCCCTGGCGCTGTGAGGCAGCAGTGCTAACCACTGTGCCACCGTGCCACAACTTTATATAAAACATGCTATTCCAAAAACACACTTATTAAAATTACATTAACTTAACCTCAAGAAACACACAGGCTTTGTCTTCTCTGTGGTATTCAATATTCAGACTGCTGATTTCCCTGGGTAGTGTTCTTTCTTTTTTACTGCAAGTATGTTTTACATGAATGGGTAACTTTGATAGAGAGTGTTTTCTAATTTTTTTTGAGAACAAGATGTTAGGTGGGGAGTTAGCATTTCTGCTTTATGGTAGGTGCTCAGCTGATCAGTGGAAGTTGCTCTCTGACGAATTTTCAAAATGCCCACGTTTTTATATCCCCAGCATCAATACCTTCCGTTGATCTGATGTTGTCAAAACAATAAATTCAAACTCAATTGGGTTTTCATATCCTGGACATAATTTAACTAATTGGTTAATTGGAATTGCTTTCAAAACAAGAATGAAAACTCTGAAATCCATTTAACAGTCATTTGTGACATGTATCTCTTTGGGAACTGCTTGTCTCCCAGCCTTTCCATTTGGGCAGTTGAACCTGCACTTTAATTTGACTTCAAAATTCAGGAACCACTTTCTGTTTTAAAGTGAAAATCTATGCTTTGTGACAATGCAATGCAGAGACCCTTTTTCAGAATTTGTTCAGCCAATTTTCCCCACTCTCTCCCCAACCATCAGTGGAATTAATTGTGATGAACCCCTTCAAGATTTTACATTGAACGTGGCCTCTAAGAGTTGCCAGGATTGTCTTCCTTGATGCAACATTTCCATCAACTGCTGTTTGTTTCAGTCAGAAGGCAGAAATATTCTTAAAATGTGGTCTGCAGCAATAATCTTAACAGCTTCTCTCTGTCCTCAACAAAATCTGCAGGCCAGGATCTTCAGATTGTGCAAATAATGGTCAAAAAAAAAGATTGCGTAAGTAAGAAGCTTTTATCACAAAAAGTACAACTGATTTGTGAGGTGTTTGCTGATGGCAGGTAAACTTTCTGTTCGAGGAGCCATAAGAATCCTGCAGCAAGATCCAATTCCACTCCATGTCACATGACCTTCATGGCAAGTAACTCAAAAGAATATGATTACAAGGCAAATTATCAGTGAGCTTCACAAAACCCAAGCTCTGCAACATTTGAAACTGAGCTCCTTAATGGGAAAGAAAATACAAAACTGCCAAGCAAGTGGGGTTTTTTTGCACTTTATTGTTTTTGCATTTTGTTGAAAATTTGGATTGAGAAGCAAATGATTGTTGACAATAATGTTCACTTGTGACATCATGACTTTTTGTAGCTGACTGCTGATGAAAGGTAATTGATTCATGATTACAGCGTGGCACTGATAATGTGAAGGCCATGGTTTAATTCCCATACTGTCCTGTTGTGCTGCATTTCAATTAATCTTGCAACTGTTTGCATTTTGAACCGCATGCACGTTACAGAATTTTGAGTTCTCAGCTTCCCTTGTCTTCCCTGTTTCCATATAATTGAGATATAATGGGCAACATCAGGTTGTATGCATTTTTTTTCCAATTTGCAGAGTTGGCTAACACCTATGTAAGAGAGGGCCAACAGTTCGAGTCCAGAGACACCTTTTGAATGATTTCCGCCACCTCCAAATGGACCCCTCCACCAGGGATATATTTCCCTCCCCTCCACTATCAGCATTCCGAAAAGACCACTCCCTCTGTGACTCCCTCATCAGGTCCACATCCCCTACCAACCCAACCTCCACTCCCGGCACCTTCCCCTTCAACCGCAAAAAATGCAAAACTTGCGCCCACACCTCCAAGGCCCAAGGGATCCTTCCATATCCATCACAAGTTCACCTGCACCTCCACACACATCATTTACTGCATCCACTGCACCCGATGTGGCCTCCTCTATATTGGGGAGACAGGCCACCTACTTGCGGAACATTTCAGAAAACACCTCTGGGACACCTAGACCAACCAACCCAACCACCCCGTGGCTCAACACTTCAACTCCCCCTCCCACTCCGCCAAGGACATGCAGGTCCTTGGACTCCTCCATCATCAGACCATAGCAACACGACGGCTGGAGGAAGAGCACCTCATCTTCCGCCTAGGAACCCTCCAACCATAAGGGATGAACTTAGATTTCTCCAGTTTCCTCATTTGCCCTCCCCCCACTTTGTCTCAGTCAAATCCCTTGAACTCAGTACCACATTCCTAACCTGCAATCTTCTTCCTGACCTCTCCGCCCCACCCTCACTCCAGTCTATCACCCTCACCTTGACCTCCTTTCATCTACCGCATTTCCAACACCCCTCCCCCAAGTCCCTCCTCCCTACCTTTTATCTTAGCCTGCTGGACACACTTTCTTCATGCCCGAAATGTCGACTCTCCTGTTCCTTGGATGCTGACTGACCTGCTGCGCTTTTCCAGCAACACATTTTCAGCTCTGATCTCCAGTATCTGCAGTTCTCATTTTCTCCTAAATGACTGTGGAGACAGCTTTAGTTGTGTGTCTGAGTTAGAAATATATGGAAGCCATCACCAGCTAATTGTGAAAAGTGATTCATCCGTCCATCCCAATGCCGAACTTAGCAGTACATTCACCCTGGAGATTTGCTGTTCATGTGGCGAATCTATGCAAAAGGATCTACTCAGTTTTTTCATTCTAAAACCCACCAATTCAAATGTTCCCGTGCCTGGTCAGTTCATTTGTACTGAAGAGAGAATATTTCATTATTCTGTGTGTAGGAAGAATTATCTTGCTCTTTTTCAGCTATGGCACATGATGGGTTCCCATGTGAGTGCAGGATAGTGCTCTGAACCCAACCAACCCCTGTCAAGATATATTCAGAGTATAATTTAGGCTGTAACTTTTTTTTATTAGATCCTAATTTTTACACTAGAATTTAAATACATACAACATAAAATAATAACTACTTTACTGTAAGCTTTACTGTAACTCTATCGAAATGCTTAACAATGCAATAGATGTATTAACTACTACTCTTTAACTGTTGCAATGTAGTGATAACCAATAAGCACATCCTTGGTAAAAGCAAACGTAGATAAAACAGACTGTTTCACATAGAATTCTAGCAGCAGCAAGAGAACACCCAACCATTACCTGTAACAAGTGAGCAAACAAAAAGCTTCAGTATCCAGCTTCAAGACATCAATAGTCCCTACTGAAAAGCTATAGCTAAAAATCTTGGTTCTCTGGGAGCCTGACCCCACTCATTCAGGCTGTTTCTGTTCTTCTAATTAAAGATAAAAGGAAACTGTAAGGTCTCACAAGTTGTTTGCTTTATTGGATTCAAATAGACATTGCACCGCTGACTTAAAACTGTTTTTTAAATAAAAAACATCACAAAATACATTCCTTAATCCCATAGTATCATCACATTGAGTCATCAACATACAAGATGATGTGACTAAGGTGCTCCTTTAACAAGGTTATGCAGTTCTTGCTTTTTTCTCAGAGTGATCGTAAATGGCACAGGCTCTGAAATATTTGGGGTGTAGAGTTTTAGGGCCAATTTGATAATAGCTAACAGATACTTCCTCAGGCAGAGCCATTCAAGTTCCAAAAAAAGACACTTGTACAATGACAGGGGTGTGGCCATTTCTCAGCTCAGCTTTTCTCTGGTTTGGTTTGGTTTGGTTTTTAGCTGTAGTGTGAAAAAGGCTGCTGGACCCAAACAAATAGGTCCAGGCTGCTGCTCCCTCTCTGACTTCTATCCTGTAAGAACTTGTGTTTGATTTTACCTTTTGTGCCAAGGGGTGTTTGTCAGGATTATTGCAAGTATTTGGAACAACATTATTAAATCAGGATGATCTGTTGGGTTTTGGGAGAGGCAGTTATTTGGTGTTATGTTTGTGTTGTTTGTGGTTTCATTCAGTAATCTTGTAAATAAACTCTGTT
Organism: Hemiscyllium ocellatum; assembly: GCF_020745735.1. Taxonomy (NCBI): domain Eukaryota; kingdom Metazoa; phylum Chordata; class Chondrichthyes; order Orectolobiformes; family Hemiscylliidae; genus Hemiscyllium; species Hemiscyllium ocellatum. The sequence continues at coordinate 464,352 of NC_083422.1, read as the reverse complement.
TTAACCAGCTGATCTGGTTTGACCTGGAATATCCACTGTACACTTGCTTAAAACAACTAGCAAAGTTAGGGTCTGGTCTACCTTCTTGAAATGTTTTGAGGAGTCTGACCCAGTCCATAATGATGGCTTAGAACATAAAACAGTACAGCACAGAACAGGCCCTTCAGCCCACTGATCCTCATGTATGCACCCTCAAATTTCTGTGACCATATGCATGTCCCCAATGACCCTGCCTCCACAACTGCTGCTGGAAACGCATTCCATGCTCTCACAACTCTCTGTGTAAAGAACCGCCTCTGGCATCCCCTCTATACTTTCCTCCAACCAGCTTAAAACTATGATCCCTCGTGTTGGTCATTTCTGCCCTGGGAAATAGTCTCTGGCTATCAACTCTATCTATGCCTCTCATATTATTAAAAATCTCTAGACTTATGCTGGTAGTATACTATAATATACAGAGGACTCAATTATACAAACAAGATGGGCGGGCAGAATTTCGTTCGGCTAATTGATTATTCAGTTAATCGATTCAATGCCTTTCCTATGGGGCTCGAAGTTTTTTGTAAAGTCTGCTCCCTGTTCAGGAGATAAGGCAGCATCACAGCGTGTGCAAGCCTCTGTGCCTCCTTCCGCCCCCAACCCTTGTCCAACATTATTCCCACCCCCCACCCGTCCCACACTGCCTACTGCCCGCCCTGCCCCTCCCCCACCTCCCCGTGCGCCCCCTCCATCCACCCCCCTCTCGCCGGGGGCAGCTGGAGTGGACACCGACAACAAGACTGCTACTGCTTTTGAGGGTGGGGGGGGGGGGGGGAGTCTCCAAATAGCGCACGCGCACATGCACACGCACACACACAACGTTTTACTGCAACCTTTTGCAAAGTTCCAGCCTTGCCCTGTACAGGATAATGTTGGAGACATTATCTGCGGAAGGGGGATTTAGTGTACATGCCTGAGTAGAACTCCAGGGAAAGTGTGGGAAGAGAGAGAGATATAGAGGGTGGGAGGTCAGTCATTTAGAAACTGTGCCTGTGCTCCCATCAGTCCAGGACTGTTCTCAGCAGCATTTTCAATCACTGTAAACAAAAGATGCGATCAGTGTTAGACACACGTCTTTGGTGTAATGTTTGTGTCGGGACCTCAAGATCTCCTTCAGAAAATCCGATTTTCGGATAATTGAGGTTCTTCTGTAATACACTGACTCTCAGCACGAAGCAGTGACTATTACAGCCAATTCCATTTCTCCTTTCCTGCCAACTAATGCCTCCATCTTCCTTTATCAAACTCGAGACAACAAGCGCACAATTAAATAACTGCTAGATCTTTCTATCTTATTGAAATTTTCTTGTAAGAGTACCCATATCACTCGCATCGATAAGCAACTTGAATGGATTTCCATAATTAGGTGTGGCTAATACTGGGGCAGTGGTAAATATAACTCACAGGCTGTCAAATGCCTTCCGACCTTTCTTCAGTGACTAAAATTATTTGCACATCTTCAATAAGAGACACACAAACTGGCATGGAGCTGACTCAAATGTTAATTAAACAAACATTTATTTAGTTTAAAATAGAAAAGAATTGCAGATGCTGAAACTCAGGGACAGAAACACAAATTGCTGGAAAATCCCAGCATCTATGGAGAGAAAGCAGAGTTACTACTTCTGGTCCAGTGAGCCTTTTTCAGGAGTGACAGTAGATGTGAAAGAAATGCTTTTTTTGTAGGACATTGGGTAGGGGTTGGCGGGGGGAGGGGGGGGGGCGGGTATGGAGGAAGGAGTAAATGATAAGTGGAGATATAGCACTAAGAGCCAGAATAGCAGTTGGATAGACACAGGAGTCTATAACTGTCAGCCAAGGAGAATGAGTAGCTGCTAATGAGGCCTATTAGCATAAGGTATAATAGCTGACCATGTGTTAACAAGGCCGAGCATGTGGCATTGGAGTAAGGACATGGGAGAAGTGCCTCATGCATTGATATTGCTGAGCTTGATATTTAGTACAGAAGTCAATCGATTTCCCAGCAAATAATGAGGTGCTATCCTTCCAGCTTTCGCTGAGCTTCAGGGGAGCACTGCATTAAGTCTGAAACAGAGATTTTGGCCAGTGAACAATGTGGTGTGTTAAAGTGGCAAGCAACTGGAGGATTAGGGTCCATTTAGTGGACTGAACATAGGTGTTTTGCAAAGCAGTCACACAATTTACACTTTGTTTCTCAAATGAGGAGACAACATTATGAGCAGCGAATGCTGCTGTGGTCTGAACTCTGGAATGCAGAGATCCTGATCAAGTCTGTCAAATGCCTGATCTAACCTGGCAAAGGCCTCTGAAGACTGCATAAAAGGCCTTTACCCACTTTGTAAATGGCCCTCTCCTGGAACAAAAAAGTCCTACCTACTTTGTCAAAGCCTCTTTTCTAGTCTGTCAAAGACCCCAATCCAGCAACCAAAGACCTTATCCGATCTGTCCAAGCCCATTATGTGGCTTGTCAAAGCCCCTCTCCAGTGGCACTGGCCTCTATTCAGTCTGTCAGAGGCCACTATCTGACCTGCAAAGGCCCGATCCAGGCTGTCAAAAGGCCCAGTCCATTCTGTGAAAAGCCCCATATCCGTCCTGACAAAATCTCCTATCAAAAGACAAAGACCTTGAGACGACATGACAGGTGCCTCTTTCCTGTCTCTTAAAGGTCTTAATCTGTTCTTCTAAAGAACTCGATCTAACCAGACAATGTCACCCACGTATTATGTGAAAGGCTTCAATGCAATCTCACAACAATTCCATTAATGGTGATACTGTAAATTTTAAAAACTTCAATAACTGTTTAAATTCTGGAACAATCAGCAATAATACTTACTGGAAAAAAAACAGCATCCTGAGATGAAAAGACTATTATAAATGAATTAAAAGTAATGTGCTAATTAACCATCCCTGTGAAGGATAGTCGAAGTAACATAAGTAAGCTGTTTCCTGGTAGGGAGGAGGAACAACTGCTTGATAAACTACTGCCTCATGAAAAATAGACAATTAAGATTGCCTGCTGAAAGAATGGCCTGCTGTGAAGGGGTTGATTGGAGGAAAGCTTTGTTTTCAGTAGTTAGTGTTGATTGTGACATGTAACAGGGAAGGTAAACTACAGACCTGATGCCTCCAGAACTGTAATCGATATTGTGGGTGAAAGGATCTAAAGAATCACCAAAAATGTCACATCAGCAACTTCATATCAGCATCCAGAGACCAAAGCTGTTGTTTGAAATCATAGCTAAATTCCAATATTAATCAGCTAAAAGCTGAATAGAGTTGCAAGGCTGCTTTGCCTGTTTTCTTTTCAAAGCACATCTTGTCAGTATAAGTTAAGTCAAGTTGCAGCAAGGTGGCAATCTTGAGTCAGACAGACACCACCAGCCCTGTTCTGGATTCGTGCAGTGATCTCAGCTGACTTTTTGCTGCTCCGCTGAACTGATTCCAAGTCAACCTTGAGCAATGTTTAAAAAGAAACACAATATAAATGATTGGAAAGCATTTCAGACCCTCACATGTATGTACTTTCCCCTCAATGAGTTCCCCTATGACAATCAGTACAATAGAACTGGATCCTCAGGCTTCTACTTGTTCATCTCTGAAATAGGAATCTGAAGTCTTCACCTTTTTATGCATATTGTTGAAGGTTATATTGTGATTGGGAATTAAGTCTGGATCTTACTTTGCCCATTTAATTATTGAAAGCATTGAAGCATTTTCCCAATGCGATTTGGTAAAGTTAACCAACGATCAAATTCATTTGATTGTGTTCTGAATGTGTTTATAAAGTCACCGAATCCACAACAGATTACTTTGTACTTTCACTCGATATTATGTAAGGTTATTGTAATGTATGTTTAATACAGGCCATGTCTGTCAGCAGGAGGTCACATCTTCTAGTTTACCTGTGCCCATTCTGAAGTTGTTTTATGAAGTAATGTCCCTCATTCCTATTAAGTGTTAAGATAGTGAACACTGGGTTTACCATGAATCTTATTCAAAACACTATCCAATAAATTGGTTGATGCTTCGTCTCAGTGATTGTGTGTGAGCTTCTGACCACTTTGCCCACCTAGAGTTTCATACTGGTGAAGGTGGATATATTGACATCTATCATTTAGAGAGCACCAGTCCTTGGATGCTCATTAATACTCACGAGATTTTTTGCAATGTAGTACAGCATTTGATCAGTTGACAGAAGGGTGCAGCAGATCGGAACCGGTTCCGTTGTAGATCCAGTTCTATTATCGACAAGTTGGCACTGAAAGCTGTGGCTAGTACCTCGGCACAATCGTCCGTCAGTCCATTTATGTTCAACCTAAAAAGAGTGTACATTCTTTGGTTAAAAAGTATGTAATTAAAAGACACGTTGTTCCAATAAATATGTACTGAAAGCTAATGAGAATGTGAGCTCTATTAACTGGATTGACTCATAAAAATTTGTGGCACAAAATCATGCACCTATCCCATAGCGTTAATGCTCAGCACAGATGATCAAGAAAGTGACTTCTTCAGCTAACAATCACTTCACTCGACACAGTCAATGAATTCCCAAGTGATGTTTTAGAAATCGAAGAGTTACAATGTCAACATTGAAAATATGTAACTGAAAGTGTTGGCTGAAATCCATAAGAGGCCATTGCATTGTCCAATGCATCTGAGTTCTCCATAATTACACCTCAGAACTCTGGCTAGTGCTGCTGCCTCACAGCACGAGGGACCCAGGCTCAATTCCAGCCTTGGGTGACGGTCTGTGGAGTTTGCACATTCTCCCCAAGTCTGCGTGGGTTTCCTCCCGATGCTTCGGTTTCCTCCAACAAACCAAAAAGGAAGTGCAGGTCAGGTGAATTGCCCATAGTGTTAGGTGCATTAATCAGAGGTAAATGTAGGAAAATGTGTCTGGGTAGATTACTTTTCGGAGGGTCCATGTGGACCTGTTGGGTCAAATGGCCTGTTTCCACACTGTAGGGAATCTAATCTAATCTAATCTAATCTAATCTAACCTAACTGTCAGTAATACTCCTGAAAAGCCTATAGAACATAGAATAATACAGTGCAGAGCAGACCCTTCGGCCCTCGATGTTGCACTGACCTGTGGACTATTATCAGCTTGTTCCCCTGCACTACCTCATCATCATCCATGTGCTTATCTAAGGATTGTTTAAGTCTCCCTAATGTGGCTGAGTTGACTACATTGACAGGTAGGGCATTCCACACCCTTACCACTCTGAGTAAAGAACCTGCCTCTGACATCTATCACCCCTCAATTTGAAGGTATGCCCCCTCGTACAAGCTGACGTCATCATCCTTGGGAAAAGTCTTTCACTGTCTACCCTATCTAATCCTCTGATCATCTTGTATGTCTCTATCAAATCCCTTCTTAGCCTTCTTCTTTTCAATGAGAACAGACCCAAGTTCCTCAGCCTTTCCTCATAAGACCTTCCCTCCAGACCAGGCAACATCCTGGTAAATATCCTCTGCACCTTTTCCAATGTTTACACAGTCTTCCCGAAATGTGGCTCTGGAACTCAGTCCCTCAGTGAATGAAACCTAACGCACTGTATGCTTTCTTAACTGCACTGCACTGTCAACCTGGGTGGCAACTTTCAGGGGTCTGTGTACATGGACTCCAAGATCCCTCTGCACATCCACACTACCAAAAATCTTTCTATTGACCCAGTACTCTACCTTCCTGTTATTCTTCCCAAGTGCATCACCTCACATTTAACTGCATTGAACTCCATTTGCCAACTCTCAGCTCAATTCTGCAGTTTATCCAAGTTCCCCTGCAACCTGTAACATTCTTCCAAACTTTCCACTTCTTCACCGACTTTAGTGTCATCTGCAAATTTACTAATCCATCCACCTATGCCTGCATCTAAGTCATTTATAAAAATGACAAACATCAGTGGTCCCAAAACAGATCCTTGTGGCACACTACTAGTAACCAGACTCCGGGCTGAATATTTCATTAACCACCATTCGCTGCTTTCTTTCAGAAGGCCAGTTTCTAATCCAAACTGCTAAATCACCCTCAATTCCATGCCTCTGCATTTTCTCCAACAGCCTACCATGTGGAACCTTATCAAAGGCTTTACTGAAGTCCATGTATACCACATCAACTGCCCTACCCTTCGCAGACCCATTTCCCTACATTTACCTCTGACTAATGCATCTAACAGTATGGGCAATTTAGCATGGCCAAGAAACGAAGGTTGTTGAGGAAGCTTTGTCTACTGAGTCAGTATGGATGGAAGTTAGGAACAGCAAGGGAACAGCCACCACATTAGTGGTTTTCTATAGGCCACCTAATATCAGTAGAGAGATTGAAGATTGCATAGGCAGGCAGATTCTGGAAAAATGCAAAAGTCGCAGGGTTGTTGTTATGGGTGATTTCAACTTTCCCAATATCGACTGGAAGTTCCTAAGTGCAGATGGTTTGGATGGAGCCGTTTTTGTCAGGTGTGTTCAGGAGGGTTTCTTTTCTCAGTAGGTAGACAAACTGATGAGGGGAGAGGCCATTTTGGATTTGGTGCTCGGCAACGAGCCAGGACAGGTGTCAGATCTCACAGTGGGAGAGCACTTTGGTGAAAGTAATCACAGCTGCCTCACATTTAGCATAGCCTTAGAGAGTCAAAGGAGCAGTTACCGAGGGATTATATTTAATTGGGGAAAAGGAAATTATGATGCTATCAGACAGCAGTTGGGGAATACAGACTGGAAGCAATTGTTCTACAGAAAGAGCACAGCAGACATGTGGAGACTATTTAAGGAGCAGTTGTTGCGAGTGATGCACAAATTTGTTCCTCTGAGACAGGTAAGAAGGGGTAAGATTAAGGAACCTTGGATGACGAGAACAGAGGAACTTCTCGTCAAAAGGAAGAAGGCAGCTAACATAAGGTGAAGGAAGCAAGGATCTAGCACAGCTTTAGAGGATTATAGGTTTGCTAGAAAGGAGCTCAGAAATGGACTGAGGAGAACCAGTGGGGGCACAAAAAAGGCTTGGCAAGACTGATTAGGGAGAGCCCAAAGGCGTTTTACTCATACATGAGGAATAAGAGAATGCTCAGGGAGAAAATAGAGCCGATCAGGGATAGCAGAGGGAACTTGTGCGTGGAGTCATCCCAGAGGATTCGAAGGAGGCGAATGTTGTTCCACTTTTCAAGAAAGGTAATAGGGAAATCCCTGGCAATTACAGACCAGTCAGTCTTACATCTGTGATCAGCAAAGTTGGCAAAGCATAGTGTGATTAAAGGCAGTCAGCATGGCTCTGTGAGGGGCAGGTCATGCCTCACAAATGTTATTGAGTTCTTTGAGGAGGTGTTAAGAAAGGCCGATGACTCTAGAGCCATGGATGTGGTGTATAAGGATTTCAGCAAGGCATTTGATACGGTTCCCCATGGTGGGCACATTCATAAAGTCAGGAAGTATGGGATACAGGGAGATTTGGCTATCTGGATTCAGAATTGGCTGGCTGACAGAAGGCTGTAGATGGAAAATATTCTGCCTGGAGGACAGTGTTGAGTTGGGTCCCACAGGGCTTTATTCTTGGGCCTCTGCTCTTTGTAGTTTTATAAATGACTTGGATGAGGAGGTTGAGGAGTGGGTGAGTAAATTTGCAGATGAAACAAAGGTTGGAGGTGTCATCGATAGTATAGAGGGCTACTGCAGGCTGCTCCGCGACATAGACAGGATGCAGAGCTGAGCTGAGAAATGGCAGATGGAGTTCAACCTGGATACATGCGAATTGATTAGATTAGATTAGATTACGTACAGTGTGGAAACAGGCCCTTCGGCCCAACAAGTCCACACCGACCCGCCGAAGCGCAACCCACCCATACCCCTACATATACCCCTTACCTAACACTACGGGCAATTTAGCATGGCCAATTCACCTGACCCGCACATCTTGATGCATTTGGAAGGTTGAACTCGAATGCTGAATATAGGATTAAATACAAGATTCTTGGCAGAGTGGAGGAACAGAGGGATCTGAGTGTGCAAGTGCATAGATCCCTTAAAGTTGCCACCCAAGTGGATCGGGTTGTTAAGAAAGCATATGATGTTTTGGCTTTCATTAACAGGGGTATCGAGTTTAAGAGCCGCGAGGTTTTGCTGCGGCTCTACAAGTCCATGGTGAGACCACACTTGGAATATTGTGTCCAGTTCTGGTCACCCTACTATAGGAAAGATACAGAGGCTTTGGAGAGGGTTCAAAGAAGGTTTACCAGGATGCTGCCTGGACTGGAGGGCTTGCCATATGAAGAAAGGTTGAATAAGTTCAGACTTTTCTCTCTGGAGAGAAGGAGGAAGAAAGGAGACCTGATCAAGGTGTACAAATTGATGTGAGGAATAGATAGAGTCAATAGCCAGAGACTTTTCCCCAGGGCTGAATTGACTGGTACGGGAAGTCATAGTTTGAATATATTCAGAGGGAAGTATAAAGGAGACATCAGAAGTAGGTTCTTTACGCAGAGAGTTGTGAATGCATGGAATGCATTGCCAGTTGAGGTGGTGGAAGCGAAGTCATTGGGGAAATTTAAGCGACTGCCGGACATGCAATGGATAGCATTGAGTTGAGAGGTGTGTAGGCTAAGTTAGTATATTTCATATTAGGATTAAGTCTCGACACAATATCATGGGCCTAAGGGCCTGTTCTGTGTTGTACTTTTCAATATTCTATGTACCCTCATCTACATGCTTGGTCACTTTCTCAAAAAGCTCAATGAGGTTTGTGAGACATGACCTGCCCTTGACAAAACCATGTTGACTATCTGAAATCAAATTGTTACTTGGTAGATGATTATAAATCTTATCTCTTATATTCGTTTCCAAAACCTTTCCTACAACAGAAATAAGGCTCACTGTTCTATGATTACTGGGTCATTTCTACTGCCCCTCTTGAACAAGGGCACAACATTTACAATCCTCCAGTCCTCTAGTACTAAACCTGTAGACAATAATGACTCAAATATCTCTGCTATCTCCTCCTCAGCTTTCCTGAGAATCCTCGGATAAATCCAATCTGGCCCTGGGGACTTGTCTACTTTCACTCCTTCTAGAATTGATAACACCTGCTTGCAACTAACTTCAATCCTTTCTAGTCTATTTTAACTTTTATAGAAACTGCTGATGAGGAGGAAGCCAGGAGTGGTTTAATCTCAGTTACCAAACCTCAAGCAAGGGAAGAGGTTGAGAATGTGGGCCTTTCATGTTGACCTCAGTGAGAGCATTGAATCCTCGCTGTTAACATCACGTAGTATTTCAAACCAGCATCCATTAGGATAGCTCTAGCCTTCCATAGAATCTCAGGAAACATCTTAATTTCTTCTGTTATCAGAAGTGATGTGCCACTTGTTGGTGTTGAAGAATATGTTTAAGGGAGCATGGATTTTCCACATATTTTGGGAAGTGGTGCTGTGAATTTGTGGAGTATCGATATGATCAGAAAAAGTTTTTTTTTGTTCATCTGCTTTTAGACCAAAGCTTAATAGATAATAATAGACAATAGGTGCAGGAGTATGTCATTCTGCCCTTCGAGCTTGCACCACCATTCAATATGATCATGGCTGATCATCCTCAATCAGTATCCTGTTCCTGCCTTATCTCCATAACCTTGATTCCACAATCCTTGAGAGCTCTATCCAACTCTTTTCTTAAATGAATCCAGAGACTGGGCCTCCACTGCCCTCTGGGGCAGAGCATTCCACACAGCCACCACTCTCTGGGTGAAGAAGTTTCTCCTCATCTCTGTCCTAAATGGTCTACCCCGTATTTTTAAGCTGTGCCCTCTGGTTTGGCACTCACCCATCAGCAGAAACATTTTTCCTGCCTCCAGAGTGGCCAATTCCTTAATAAACTTATATGTGCCAATCATATCCCTTCTCAGTCTTCTAAACTCAAGCCCAGTCGCTCCAGTCTTTCAGTGTAAGTTAATCCCGCCATTCCAGAAATTGATCTCGTGAACCTACGCTGTACTCCCTCAATAGCCAGAATGTCTTTCCTCAAATAAGCTTGATTGCAGATTAAGTGTAATATAGTGGCAATTTATCACATTAGGAACCCTGAACAAAAGTAGAAATTGTTGGAAAAGCTCAGTAAGTCCATTAGCATCTGTGGAGAGAAATCGGAGACACTTTTTCAAATGGAGTAACCTTTCTTCATAACCGTCCTGAAGAAGGGTTACTCAACCTGAAAGGTTCACTCCGATTACTCTCTGATGCTGCCAGACTTGTGGAGCATTTCTAGCAATTTCTGGTTTTGTTTCTGGTTTACAGCACCTTCGGTTCTTTTGGCTTTTATTTAAGTTAGAAACCATGATTTGTAGTCAGATCTTTTTTGTGCTCACTTTAGAAGACAGTTGGTAAGTTTTACCAATGATTGTTAATATTCTGAATGCAAAATCTGGAAATAATGCTGTTCGTTCAGCCGGGCATCCGTCTATTTTGCAAGTCAATATACATGGGGGCACCCAATACCTGTCTTCATACTCACTCCAGAATTTGGATTTTGCAATCTGGTCTTCTGATACAGCCAGCAAGTTCTTTCATGCCTGCGTCTGTAAGATTGTTGGAAAGCAGTCTAAATGTGAAAAAGAAATTGACAGAAAAAGTATTCACTACTGTGATAACATTGATGTATGAAAATATCAAGAAAATGGATTAAGAGCATTTTTAATATCAAAACAATGCAGATGTGTAGCATTCTAATGTAACATCTGCTGATAGATTGAAGAAAATGATGATCTTCAGCAGACTACATTTGCGTCATGGATCTGTGGAAATTTGATTATACTCTCAACAAGTTTTATCCTTCACTCTTAAAAAAATTGGAAACATGATTGAATTGGGAGACTTTCTCATGCTCTGCAAAAATATGTTCTGTGGCAAAATTTGCCAAAGATACATGAACACATATGAGGACAATGGAGTAATGGCCTGATCACTGTGGGGTTTTGAGGGAAGCATTTTAAGGAGTGTCCTAACAGAAGCGTTGTTCAGCGACGTTTGAAGGAATTCAGGAATTTACACACTAGTCACTGACAGGCGGCAGAAATGGTGATCATTTGTCTTCCTAAAGACATGTTTTATGAACTTCTGAAGAACTGAATGCTTCAGTTCTTTAAATACCATATTCTTGAATGTGGGTGAAGCAAGCAAAGCATATCTGCGTTCCTGTTACTAGGAACTGGTATAAAATTTCAGCCACAAGCATAGAATTGATGACAACATATCAAAAGTCTGATAATTTTTTCAAACTGAATTATATCTGTACTTTGTGCTTGAGAGTCAAAAAATGGATCAGAATAATTCAAAACATTGAAACAAATCAAAAGATAATAATGTTAATTAATTACTCATTGTTCAAGCAGGCATTTACGAATCTGGACAGGATGAGGTATAATTGGCCAGAGATAGCAATATAATCCAGCACTGAAGAATTCGCTCTATGTTCACTTCAAAAAAATCTGTATATAGAATCATTTGGAGATGCCGGAATTGGACTGGGGTGTGCAAAGTTAAAAATCTCACAACACCAGGTTATAGTCCAACAGATTTATTTGGAAACAAACACAAGGACCAAAAAGGACAGAAGAAAACTGTAATTCTGCAAGTACAGATTCACCCAACAAACTTATACGTGTTTATGTGCATGTGGGTGTGTGTGACCTGGAGTGGGGGGGTGGGGGGAGAGGTGGTGCTCATGAGTGTCTGTGAGAGACACTCTCTCAGAGACACTCATAACCCCTGCCTCCTCACATACACATACCCACATGCACACATAACATATAAGTTTGTGGGGTGAATCTACTTGCAGAATTACATTTTACTTTGCTCAAAAACTGCATGAATCCAGGTAAGATTCTGTAAATCTGTTTTTTAGATTAGAATCAGTCTGACCATTGTGGCACAAACAATCTCATATAGGGCAGCTCACATCTTCAATGCATTGCCTGGGTCGACATGACACTAATTGTTAAAGTTCACTTGAGAATGTAACTTTTAAAAAGTTTTGCCATTTATATATGAAAGAACTGAAACCAACATGGTCATTCTAGAAGGTGTGAGACAAAACAAACAATCCAGATCTTTTTTGTTATGTCATTTCAGTTACATCACACTGTAATCATTTTGCTATAAATTCTGTGTCTTACAATCTTATACTCCACAATCACCTGATGAAGGAGCAGTGCTCTGAAAGCTAGTACTTCCAAATACAGTATATCAGTTGGACTACAACCTGGTGTTGTGTGATTTTTAACTTTGTATACAGAGTGTGTTTACGTCGTGAGGAAATGCGTGCATGCTTGTTTTGCATTGACTGACATGTGAAATGTCAGTCCAGTTTGAACACAATGCAATCATACCTGAGTACTTTACATTTGTGTAGAATGCGAGAGAGCCGCTGAAGCCCTTCAGCTTGAATGTAACAATAATTAAGATCAAGTTCCTCTATGAAGTCACAGAGATCCAAAACGGTGGCAAGCACAAAACAGTCCACTGGGGTTAGCCGTAATGCCTCTGATTCTTCGATGCAGCCCAAGTTAATTTTTAGTCTGCATTCTCCTGTGAACCGCATTAGTTTATCCTGCGACTCAAACACATAGTGGAAGATGTTCATGAGTTTTCTTCTGTCCTTTTTGGTCCTCGTGTTTGTGAATTGGGTTTTCACTGTCCGTGTCAACCAAACCTTTACTTGGCAAGAGACTTCTTGTTGGAAATCACCCAAGAAATGTGCCAGTTGTTGGGTTGTGCTCGACGTGGAAAGGCCTACGAGGAAACGGAGAAAAATGTCAAACCGCCCATCACCCTGGTGCTCAGCTTTCTCCAGCAGCTTGTGCACATTTTGAGGAGCTCTTTCCAAATAGGGTGAGAGTGCAGCCAGATATTCTTGAATGGTGAGGTGGATGAAAGTGTATACAGCACATGTTGTGGAGTAGTCTTTTTCTAGGATTTCCATCATGAAACCAGAGATGAACTTTGAAGGTTTGAGTTTGTATTGATGAAAATGATTCTGATTGAATACAATCTCGTTCCTTGAGACTCCCTCAAAAGCCATCTTGCCAGTTTTTAGTAACACATCACGGGCGTTGTTCACCTCCCGGGCGTGGTTGTTTAAAATGTTGTAAATATGATTTGTGAAGAGCTGGGTTATGGTTGTTGGGAGATGATTGTCGAATTCAAGGTTTGAAAAGTTGGGAACCAATGAAGAGCAAAGGATCCAGCAATAGGCAGGATTGTAGCACATAGTGTACAGGATGTCGTTCTGTTGGATCTTCTGGAACACGTCTTCAGCAAGAGTCACATTTCCATAGAATTTCCTGAAATATTCTCTTCTCTCCTCGGCGAAGAAACCCAAAATTTCAGCCCATAGGTTAATGTCAGCCCTTTCCAATGAATCAAGTGCATGTGGACGGCTTGTCACCAATACCGAGCAGTTCATTAAAAGCTTCCCTTGTACCAGACATCGAACAATGTCGACGAGATCACAGTGAGATTCTGGATCGATGCAGTCTTGTTCTCCTTTGCTCCTTTTCTTCCAGTCACTGAAATCAATGTTGAATTTGAACTCATCCAAACCATCGAAGATGAATAGTAGGTTCTCTGGATGTTCCCACAGATGCTGGATCTGTCCTTCAAAATGAGAATAAGAAGACAACAGCAATGCTTTCAGGCTCGTTTTGCCACTGATATCATTCAAGTCTCGGAACTTAAAGTGAAAGACAAAGCTGAATTGGGCATACATTTGTCCAATTGCCCAATCATGGATGATTTTCTGTACCATTGTGGTTTTTCCAATGCCTGCTACTCCGCTTACCACTGTGGTGCCACCGAGACTACTCTTCCCAAAACAACCTCTGAGCAGCTGATGAATGCGGATTTTCTCCAGTTCCTCCCGAACCAGTTTCTTCTGCCAGTCCTCATGGTCTCTGCCTCTGGCCCACAGCTCATGCTCCAGAAGTCTCCGCTCACGGACATTAGCAATGACTATCAACTCAGTGTAGCGGTCAGATAGAGAGAATGTCTTGAGCACATTTCTTTGAATGTTGCTAACCAGCAGTTTCTCATTTTGTGAACGAAGATATTCTTGATGAATCTCCTGAATGTCTTTCATAGCAATGTTGAAAAAAAGTCTTGTTAATATCGCAATAAAGTAGTAACATTGAGAACCATTGATTATAATGACTTCACAGTTGATTATTTATATGATGCTGTGTTGCAGTTAAATATATATTACATGTTGAGCATAACAGATGTGGGAGTTTGGATGTTCAACATTCAGGCTGGAAATGTGACCAAATCATCTAAAAAAGCATTACAAATCAATACACAAGCAGCATTTCTTTGCAGCATGTACCATCATTTCGATGAGACATTAAAATACAATCATTTCCTGATCTTCTGAGCATAATTTCTTTCAGACACACTCAGATGCCAAGGGATAAACTTGCAGCATAGGCCACTTGGGAAACTGTTAAGTCAGTATATCTTTCACTGTATAGCTGGAGAAGAGCTATGTCTTTCCACCTTAATAGAAGAAGAAAAATATTGGCCAAAAGAAATGAGTTCTCTGCAAGTGGCTTTAGGCTTTTTAAGGATGGAAAGTGCACTTTGAAAGAACAAACTCAGTTTTAGATTCCTTGCTTATTCTTGGAGGGTTGTCGAGATGTAATGGCTCTCTTCTGAATGCATACTTTGTCTGACTTTCTGAAAATGTGTTTATTTTTATTAATAATAGATTATCTGCCGTTGTTACATCTAGTTAGTATGCCTTCTAAGATTTTCTTTTTCTATGGTCTATTTTTTCACAGGTCTGCAACATCACCAAGAATGTAGGTAGACTGAACTACATAATGAAACTGATGACAAACATGGAATTTGCATCTATTTTTTAAAAAAAAATCACTCAACTTTTCCTCAAAAAAAAGGCATGAACACAGTCATGAATTTTGCATTCATGCTGATGGTTTGCGCAATTTGACATTATTTCTGGGATTACCATTTCAATTGCCCAATCCAAACAGTCCACAGTTCAGATTGTATCTTCCCCTCCCGATTTATTTACTTCAGTTATTTGGAAAAAAAAGAATGAAACCAGCTCCTTCCATTATTTCTTCTCAATTTTTTAAAATCTATTTTCCAAGTATTTTCAGGAATGCCATGCTTACCTTTTAGATAACTGGATAGCTTTGATTCCATGGTTTGGAGCATTGTCTCTCTTGGTAAATTCGTACCTGCAATGATTTTTCTCATTATTAATTTTTAATCAAAATCTGGAAAATAGAAATATTATGCAGTATTGAGCAATACATGAAAACACATATTGAATGTGACCTTTCTCGTAGATTTCATTCAGTATGTTCTTCAGTTTGAGTTTGACGTCCCCGAATTTCACAAAAATAGTCCACAGAGTTCTCCCAGTCTCAGCACCATGCTCCATGACAATGGTGAAAAGCTGTCTGGAAGCTTCTGCTCTGTTTCCTTTCTGTGTAAGCTCCCTGATACTCTGCGAGCAAACCAACATAAAAGCTGTTTATCACTTCCTTTTCTCCTGTGTGAATAAGTAAGCATTCTGCACCTTTGATCGTTATTTTTAAATTGCTTTTCAGATAATCCTGCATCAGGTATTTAAGTTTGCATTTCTGCATTATGTACAACAGTTTTGACCAGACTTTAGGTGAGACGCACGTTCAAGTTGTCTAATTGGAGAATCATAACTGCACTTTCAACTCTCCTAAAGGAATTTTGAACCTTGAGCTCTCTTAATAAAATGATCAGCCTACCTGATGCTCCATGTCAGTGAACATATTTTCACGTTGCAATCCTGCACTGACAATTTCCACAAATTCCTCAATTGCTTCTTCCAAACGCTGGCGGTAGAATTTCGTAATGGTGCACAATTGACGATCACTGTAACTTGTCAATATTTCTCTTTTTAAGGGACTAATATCTAAAGACATAAAATGAAGGAGGAGAATGGCAAGAGATGTTTAAAATGATTGGATTCTGAAAACCTTAAAATGTATCCTTAGATCCTCAGAAAAATGAACAAAATATGCTTTAGGAGCTCAAATGTTCTGGTAATATCTCGAGCAACAGAGTTGCCATTCCAATATAATGTTTCGTTGGAATTCTTTCCTCAGCCATTCTTGTGTTGTCTTAGTTCTACTAGACCACATTTGCGAGAAATGTCAGGAAGTGATTTAACCAGAGGGTCACAATATCTCCAAAATGGATAGATGTTGAGAAGGAGAGTTTTGTTTGTAACCTTAGCTAGTAATGGGAATTGAACCTGCACTGTTGGCATCAGACCGTTCACAAAGCAAACAGCAAGCTTAGGTAAATGACACAGGTCATGCCAGAAGACAAATTAATATTCCTTGTGAACTGGGTAACATTCAGGTCAGCTCCACCGATATTTTCCTTGAAATCTTCTGAATCAGTTAATTCTGGTTCACCTCCATTTCACGTGGAACCACCACAATCAGTCCACCCATGAAGTGGCCATTCTTATTCTGTGACTGTGAATAGTTTTATTGGTGCACTGTTGGAGTGCAGCTTTCCCCTTTGAAAGTGTTATCACGACTCAAGCAGGAAGGGGGGCTGTCTCCCTAGCAACTGTTGGGAACAATCAAAGATTATACAATCCTGAGCAAAACATACACTGTATTGTTGGCATGAAGCACAAGGCCAATAAAAGGGTGGCTCGGTGGCTATATGGTTAGCACTGCAGTCTCACAGCACCAAGGTCTCAGGTTTGATTCCAGCATCTGGTGAGTGTCTGTGTGGAGTTTGCACATTCTCCCCGTGTCTGCTTGGGTATTCCAGCTTCCTTCCACAGTCCAAAGATGTGCAGGTCAGGTGAATTGACCTGCTAAGTTGCCCATAATATTAGGTGCATTAGTCAGAGGGAAATAAAAAATGCTAAACTAGATTTTGATTGTTCAGTAAAGTGCCAATTGAATAAGCAAGAGTTATTTTTAATACATTAAATTGCCGAGTAACAATAATGCAAACTGTCATCTATTATTTGAAATATTATGAGTCCCTGCACAAACAGATAACATAACAATCCCGTATTCCTCCAGGGTATGATGCAATTACTAACATTTCACACTCCAAAATATTTATTTTCTTTGTGGAATGAATATATTCTTCAGTCGGTCTCCTGTAGGTATGTACAGTTCACAAGCAGAGTTAGAAGTCACTCAGCAGAATGTCAAGTCAAAACATAAGTCATCGACCACGAGAAATCATAGCAGGGAAGTCAGCTCAAGATTGCGTGTCTTGGGTCATGTGGGACACACACTTAGCTAAGGACATTGGATTTCCTTAACTCCAAAAGTATTACAGGTGGGTATAATAGTGGAGAGTTTCTCAGAGCTAAAACAAAACATGCTCTCTTAGAACATAGAACATAGAACAATACAGCACAGAACAGGCCCTTCAGGCCACGATGTTGTGCCGAACATTTGTCCTAGCTTAAGCACCTATCCAATTGCCGCTTAAAGGTCACCAATGATTCTGACTCTGCCACTCCCACAGGCAGCGCATTCCATGCCCCCACCATTCTCTGGGTAAAGAACCTACCCCTTCCACTGTTCACCTTAAATTTATGTCCCCTTGTAACACTCTGTTGTACCTGGGGAAAAAGTCTCTGACTGTCTACTCTATCTATTCCCCTGATCATCTTATAAACCTCTATCAAGTCACCCCTCATCCTTCACCGTTCCAATGAGAAAAGGCCTAGCACTCTCAACCTATCCTTGTACGACCTATTCTCCATTCCAGGCAATATCCTGGTAAATCTCTTCTGCACCCTCTCCAAAGCTTCCACACCTTTCCTAAAATGAGGCGACCAGAACTGCACACAGTACTCCAAATGTGGCCTTACCAAGGTCCTATACAGCTGCAACATCACCTTACGACTCTTGAATTCAATCCCTCTGCTAACGAATGCGAATACACCATCGGCCTTCTTACAAGCTCTATCCACCTGAGTGGCAACTTTCAAAGAGCTATGAACATAGACCCCAAGATCCCTCCACCTTACTAAGAACCCTACCGTTAACCCTGTATTCCGCATTCTTATTTGTCCTTCCAAAATGGACAACCTCACACTTGACAGAGTTGAACTCCATCTGCCACTCCTCAGCCCAGCTCTGCATCATATCTAAGTCCCTTTGCAGCCAACAACTATCCACAACTCCACCACTCTCTTGAAGTGGTCTATTTGCCTTTCAAATAGAAATGTGAATACTGCAAGAGGAAATGGATACTGGACTTTCTGACAATTACATATGGAATGAGTTACATGTAAAAATAAATCTTCTTACCATGTAAACTGTTAAGAATGTTGATGGTTTCCAATCTTTCAAACTGACAACTGCTCATCTCCTCTTGTCCTGTGGGCTGTTTCATGTGCTCTGGATGGTTTTGATTTCCATCATCCAGCACATTTCTCATGGATCCATCTGATGAATCTGAGGTATATTTTGCTGCGTGACTGGTTTCAAATGCCCTTTGTGTCTTATCATTTTGTTCATCATTTGGCTGTCTTTCTGAGGTTTTGCCACTTTGTTGAGAATATTCATTTATGTTGGTCCTTCCTTGGCTAGATGAATTGGTTGTCTGTGCACTCCAATCACTCGCATTCTTCTTGGTCATATCTAAACTGTTACGTCGACTGCATCTAAGTATTCGAGGACTTGTATTTGTAGTAACCTCCGCACCATGCAAGTCAAAGGCTTTACTCCTTGAATTTCCCATCATCCAAGAAACTTTCTCTGATTAAAAGTACACACATGTTATTCCAATTTAATAGTTTAGGCAGCTGCCTTCAAGTATTCTGCACATTTGTTCGAGTATTAACATCCTTGCCATTTCAAAAAAAAATCATAATTCTATAATTTTAGAGTCATTCTTCAATGATATATGTCATTTCTACTCAGGCCAGAATATATTGCCCATCTCAAATTGGCCATGAGAAGCTGAGACATCATTACAACAACTGTGGACCATGTGGCACAGTTATACTGGAGTACTGTAGGAAGGGAGTTCCATAAATGTTACTGAGAGTAGAGGAACAGTGACATGTCAGCGAAGTATTTTAATTGAATGGGAACTTACGGCTATTTGAGGAAACTTGCATCAGTGATCCTTAAGTTCTCAGTGGTAAAATCTCCTTTTCGAAAGATCAAAAAAAAACTATTGGAAGTTTTGTCAGTGCATCTTGAAAATGAGAGACCCTGCTTTTACAGTGCATCAGTGCTAGAGATAGTGAATATTTAAGGTTGTCGCTTGGGAATGAATTATACGGTGAAAGTGAGGACTGCAGATGCTGGAGATTAGAGTCAAGATTAGAGTGGTGCTGGAAATGCACAGCAGACCAGGCAGCATCCAAGGAGCAGGAAAATGAATTCATTCCTGATGAAGGGCTCCTGCCCGAAACAATGATTTTCCTGCTCCTCAGATGCTGCCTGACCTGCTGTGCATTTCCAGTACCACGCTGATCTTGAATGAATTATATGGGTTGATTTCACCGGATTGTGTCCAACATCCTTGTAATTTGGAGCTGTACTCTTGAGACTAAGAGAAGAGCATCATTCGCTTTCATGTTGGAACAAAAATCTAAGCTGTATGATCCCATGACTCTCTTGATTTGGACTTTGTAGATGGTGTAAAAGACTTTGGAGTCAACCGATGAGGAATCGACTACAATATTTATGTCACCTGTTTGGTTCAGTGTTGATTTAATTGTAATACCCCACAAACCTTTAAGTAGTAAGGGATTCATTGATAATAAATACATTAAAAATTTAAAGAGAGATGTAAGGTTACAGTGCAGTACAAGCCCTTTGGCCCTCGATGTTGCACCGACCTGTGAAATTAATCTGATGCCCACCTAATCTACACATTCCATTATTATCCATATGTATGTCCAATGCCCATTGAAATGCCCTTAATGTCGGTGAGTCTACTACTGTTGCAGGCAGGTTTTTTCATGCCCCAACTACTCTCTGAGTAAAGAAACTACCCCTGATATCTATCCTAAATCTATCACCCCTCAATTTAAAGCTATGGCCCCTCACATTAGCCTTCACCATCTGAGGAAAAAGACTCTCACTGACTCTTTGTTTATCTTATACATCTCAATTAAGTCACCTCTCAACCTTCTTCTGTCAAACGAAAACACTCTCAGTTCCCTCAGCCTTTCCTCGTAAGATCTTCTTTCCATACCAGGCAACATCCTCGTAAATCTCCTTTGAAACCTCTCCAAAGCTTCCACATCCTTGCTGTAATGCAGCAATCAGAACTGTAAGCAATACTGCAGGTATGGCCTTACCAATGTCTTGTACAGCAGAAGTATGACCTTGTGGCTCTGAAACCCAAAGCCCCTACCAATAAAAGCCAACACACCATATGCCTTCTTAACAACCTCATCATCTGGGTGGCAACTTTCAGGGGTTTATTCACCTGGTCACCGAGATCTCTCTGTTCTTCTACACTGCCAAGAATTTTACCATTAGCCCAGTACTCTGCATTCTTGTTATTTCTTCCGAAGTGAACTACCTCACACTTTTCTGCATTAAACTCCATTTGCCACTTCTCAGCCCAGCTCTGCATCTTATCTATGTGCCTCTGTAGCTTACAACATCCTTCAGCATTTTTCCAATATGAATACTGACGAAAAGTATTCATTAAGTACTTTGCCTATCTCCTCAGATTCCACACACGACTTTCCACTACTATCTTTGATTAGCCCTAATCTTACTCTAGTCATTTGTTTATTCCTGATATATCTATAGAAGGCCTTGGGGTTTTCCTTGCTCCTATCTAGCAACAACTTCTCATGAACCCACCAGGCACTTCTTAGCCCTCTCTTTAGATCTTTTCTGGTTAACTTATAACTTAAAAGCCCCTTAACTGAGCCTTCACACGTCATCCTCACATAACGTCTTCTTCTTCCTCTTGACAAAGAGCTTCAACTTCTTTTGTAAACCATAGCTCCCTGACTCAACAACTACCTCACGAACAAACACAGTAGCTGTTCCTTGAATAAGCTCCACATTTCAACTGTGTACATCCCCTGGTTTCCTTCTCCATCCTTTGCATCCTAAATCTTGATGTATCGTGCATGGTGGCACAGTGGTTAGCACTGCTGCCTCTCAGCACCAGAGATCCGGTTCAATTCCTGCCTCGGGCAACTGTCCGTGTGGAGTTTGTACATTCTCCCTGTGTCTGCATGGGTTACCTCTGGGTGCTCCGATTTCCTCACACAGTCCAAAGATTTGCAGGTTAGGTGAATTGGCAATGCTATATTGCCTGTAGTGTTAGGTGAAGGGGTAAATGTAGGGGAATGGGTCTGGGTGGGCTGCTCTTCAGAGGGTCGGTGTGGACTTGTTGGGCGAAGGGCCTGTTACCACACTGTAAGTAATCTAATCTCATTGCCTTTCCCTCTTGCCCCGCAGTATATACCTATCCCTACCCTTTGCAATTGTAAATTAAGCCGAATTGTGGTCACTATCACCAAAGTGCTCACCTACCTCCAAATCTAACACCTGGCTGGGTTCAATCTCAAGTCTCAAATCCAATGTTGCATCACCCCTTCTTGGCCTGTCTACATACTGCCAGAAAACCATCCTGCACACATGGAACAAAAACTGACCCATCTAAACTACTTGAACTATAGTATTCCCAGTCAATAATGGGGAAGTTAAAGTCTCCCATAGCAGCTACCTTGTTACCCTCGCTCCTATCGAGAATCATCTTTGCTATCCTTTCCTCTACATCCCTAGAATGATTTGGAGGCCTATCGAAAACTCCCAACAGGGTGACCTCCTCTCCTGTTTCTCACAGCAAACTACCTCAGTGCATGAATCCTCAGGTGCTATCTCAACTGCTGAAATGCTACCTTTGATTAACAATGCTACAACCACCACCACTAACAACCCCCATTACCAACTTGTTTGTTCTTGTTGAAACATCTACATCCCCGTATCTGCGACAACCATTCCTGTCCCTTCTCTAGCCATGTCTCTGAAATGGCCACAGTCGAAATCCGAGGTACCAACCCATGCTGCAAGTTCACCCACCTTATTCCAAATGCTCCTGGCATTGGAATACGCACATTTCAAACCAACATCCTGATTGCTGGTGCCCTTTTGCGACCTTGTAAACCGGTCCCTGACCTCACTATCCTTAACCTCCTGTACACTGGAACTACAATTCATGTTCCCATCCTCCTTAGTTTAAACTGCCCCGAAGAGCATTAGCGACCACCCCACCCCACCCTCCTTCATCTATCGGTACCCCTGTGGTTTAGATGAAGGCCATCCTGTTTTTAGAGATCCCACCTTCCCCAGAAAGAGCTCCAATTATCCAAGAATCCAAAATCCTCCCTCCTGCACCATCCCTGCAGCCACATTATCAGCGCCACTCTCTCCCTGTTCATCACTTCACTAGATTAGATTAGATTACTTACAGTGTGGAAACAGGCCCTTCGGTCCAACAAGTCCACACCGACCCGCCGAAGCGCAACCCACCCATACCCCTACATTTACCCCTTACCTGACACTACGGGCAATTAGCATGGCCAATTCACCTGACCCGCACACCTTTGGACTGTGGGAGGAAACCGGAGCACCCGGAGGAAACCCATGGGGAGAATGTGCAAACTCCATACAGTCAGTCGCCTGAGTCGGGAATTGAACCCGGGTCTCAGGCGCTGTGAGGCAGCAGTGCTAACCACTGTGCAACCGTGCCGCCCACTAGCACCCTCCTGATGAAACTGCCCGAAACATCAACTTTCCTGCTCCTCGGATGCTGCCTGGCCTGCTGCGCATTTCCAGCACCACTCTAATCTTGACTCTAATCTCCAGCATCTGCAGTCCTCACTTTTGCCTAACAAACCAGAAATAACAACTCTGTTTGCTCTAGCTCTAAGTTTCCATTCTTGCACCCTTAATTTTTGCCTTCAATCCGCACCTTTCTTCCTACCTATGTAGTTGGTGCTTATATGGACCATGACTTGGTGCTCTCCGTTAAAGATCCCAAAACACGATCAGAGATATCACAACACTGGCACCTAGGAGGCAACACACCAATCGTGAGTCTCTCTTGCTCCTACAAAACCTCCTATCTGTGCCCCTTACTATGGAGTCTCCAGTGACTAAAGCTCTGCTCCTCTTCCTTCCTTCCCTTCTGAGCAACAGGGACAGACTCTGTACCCCATTGCTTACCCCTGATAAATCATTCACCCAACAGTATCCAAAATGAGGGAAACCAACAAGTTCGCTGTCTTGCAAATGGCTATTTTTTCACATTTCTGTACTGTGAAATTTAGTTGCCATTTATGATCCCACACCTCAACTTACATCTGACTGCGTACAAAGTCTGTGTCAGTGTGTGAGGACTCACGAATGTTGTTGAACATTTTGTAATTGTCAGTGAGCACCCTCACATCTAACCTGATGATTAAGGGAAAGTGATTGCTGTACCAGAAGAAGGTTTAGCCTGTTCTGATTGTGACATGTAGATTTCAGAGGATCCCAACAGCATTTAAAACTATTTTAAGTTTAAAAGGACATCGAATGATTAAATAACAGATTAAGTAATTATGCATTTTTCTTCCGTGGAATTTGACTTGCGGATGCATATTTCCTTCTGTAATTCTTGTTATGAATCGATTATATTCAAAATTTAATTTTTAGAGAATGACAAGTTTGCATTAGTCATTGGGGACTCCACAGGTAGGGGACAGGTAGGAGGTTCTGTGGGAACGAGGGAGACTCATGGTTGGTGTGTTGCCTCCCAGGTGCCAGGGTTCATGATGTCTCTGATCGTGTTTTCGGGATCCTTGAGCGGGAGGGGGGCCAACCCCAGGCCATGGTTCACATATGCACCAACAACATAGGTAGGAAGATAGATGGGGATTTAAGGCAGAAATTCAGGAAGCTAGGCTGCTTAGAACTAGAACAAATAGAATTGTCATCTCTGGTTTGTTGCCTGTGCCATGTGCCAGCGAGGTGAGGAATAGGAAGAGAAAAGGGGTTGAACATGTGGCTACAGAGATGGTGCAGAAGGGAGGATTTGGATTCTTAGTAATTGGAATTATTTCTGGGGGAGGTGGGACCTCTACAAGCAGGGTGGTCTTCACCTGAACCAGAGGGGTATAAATATCCTGAGAGGGATATTTGCTAATGCTCTTCAGGAAGTTTTAAATGAATTCAGCAGGGGGATGGGAACTGAAATTGTAGTTCCAGAATAAGAAAGTTAGAATAAATAGACAAAGTCTTTTCCCTGGGGAGGGGGAATTCAGAACTAGAGGACGTAGGTTTAGGGTGAGAGGGGAAAGATTTCAAAGAGACCTAAGGGGCAACTTTTTTCACGCAAAGGGTGGTATGTATATGGAATGAGCTGCCAGAGGAAGTGGTGGGTGCTAGTACAGTTGTAACATTTAAAACGCATGGGTAAATGAATAGGAAGGGTTTGGAGGGATATGGGTTGGGTGCTGGCAGGTGGGACTAGATTGGGTTGGAATTTCTGGTCGGCATGGACGGGTTGGACTGAAGGGTCTGTTTCTGTGCTGTACATCTCTATGACTCTATGACTAGTGAGGTGAGAAATAAGGTTCAAGGTCGCAGGAGTGCACTGGCAAGCAAGAAGTTGGTTTGAAGTAAATCTACTTCAATGTCAGGAGCATCTGGAATAAGGTTGGTGAACTTGCAGGATAGGTTTGTTTCTGGGGTTTCAATGTAATGCCATTTCGGAGGCGTGTAGAACAGGAACAAGAATGGTTATTGCAGGTTCTAGGATTTCGGTGTTTCCTTAAGAACAGCAAAGATGGTAAAATGTAATATTACAGTGGCAGAAAGGACATTTGAGGACTCATCTACTGAGGTGGTATGGGTTGAGGTTAGAAACAGGAAAAGGGGAAGTCACCCTGTTGGGAGTTTTCTATAGGCCTCCCAACAGTTCCAGAGATATAGAGGAAAGGATAGCAAAGATGATTCTCAAATAGGAGCGAGAGTGACAGGGTAGTTGTTAGGAGAGACTTTAACTTCCCTAATATTGACTGGGAATACTATAGTTCAAGTGGATCAATTTTTATCTAATGTGTGGAGGAGGGTTTCCTGACACTTTATGTAGACATGCCAACAAGGGGCAAGGCCACATTGGATTTGGTACTGGGTAATTAACCTGGTCAGGTGTTAGATTTGGAGGTAGGTGAGCGTGTTGGTGATAATGAGTACAATTCAGTTTTGTTTACTTTAGTGATAGAAAGGGATAGGTATATACCAGACAGCAAGAGTTATAGCTGGGGGAAAGGCAATTATGATGCGATTTGTCAAGATTTAGGATGCACAGGATGGGGAAGGAAACTGCAGGGGATGCGCAAAATTAAAATGTGGAGCTTATACAAGGAACAGTTATTGTGTGTCCTTGATAAGTACATACCTGTCAGGCAGGGAAGGAGTTGTCGAACGAGGGAGCCGTGGTTTACTAAAGAAGTTGAATCTCTTGTCAAGAGAAGGAAAAAGGCTTGTGCTAGGACTAGACATGAAGGTTCAGTTAGGGGGCTTGAGAGTTACAAGTTAGCTGGGAAAGACCTAAAGAGAGAGCTAAGAAGAGCCAGGAGGGGACATGAGAAGTTGTTGGAGGATAGGATCATGGAAAACTCTAAGGCTTTCTATAGGTATGTCAGGAATAAAAGAATGTCTAGAGTAAGATTAGTGCCAATCAAGGATAGTAGTGGGAAGTTGTGCGCGGAGTCAGAGGAGATGGGAAAGCGCTAAATGAATGTTTTTTCCAGTGCGAATACTGACGAAAAATAATGTTATCGAGTAGAATACTAAGAGACAGGCTACTAGACTTGATGAGATTGAGGTTCACAAGGAGGAGGTGTTAGCAATTCTGGAAAGTGTGAAAATAGATAAGTCCCCTGGACTGGATGGGATATTTCTGGGAAGCCAGGGAGGCAATTGCAGAGCTTTTGCTTTCGGTCTTTATGTTGTCACTGTCTATAGGAATAATGCCAGAAGACTGGAGGATAGAAAAATGTCCCCATGTTCAAGGAGAGTAGAGCCAACTTTTGGACCAGTGAGCCTTACTTTGGTCGTGAATAAAGTGTTGGAAAAGGTTATAAGAGATAGGATTTATGATCATCTAGAAAGGACTAAGTTGATTAGGGATAGTCAACATGGTTTTGTGCCTCACAAGCCTTATTGAGTTCTTGGAGATGGTGAACAAACAGGTGGATGAGGATAAACTGATTGATGTGGAGTATATGGACTTCAGTAAGGCATTTGGTTAGGTTCCCTATTGCACAAATAACAGAGATGTGGCATTGAGAGGGATTTAGTGGCTTGGATCAGAAATTGGCTAACTGAAAGAAGACAGAGGGTGATGTTGATGGGAAATGTTCACCTTGGAGTTCAGTTGCTTGTGGGTACCATAAAGATCCATTTTGGGGCCATTGCTTATTGTCATTTTTAGAAATGAACTGAATGACAGTGTAGAAGGATGGGTTAGTAAATTTGCAGATGACACTAAGGTCGGTAGAGTTGTGAATAGTGCCAACAGATGTTGCAGGCTACAGAGGGACAGAGATAATCTGCAGAGCTAGGCTGAGAGGTGGCAAATGGAGTTTAATGCGGGCAAATGTGAGGTGATTCACCTTGGAAGGAGTTACCGGAATGCAGAGTACTGGGTTAATGAGCAGAGAGACCTCAGTGTCCATGTATATTGATCCCTGAAAGTTGCCACCCAGATTGGTAGAATTGTTAAGAAGGCATATAGTGTGTTAGCTTTTATTCGTAGAGGGATTGAGTTGTGGAGCCATTAGGTGTCTGGTGCAGCCACATTTAGATTAGATTACTTACAGTGTGGAAACAGGCCCTTCGGCCCAACAAGTCCACACCGACCTGCCGAAGCGCAACCCACCCATACCCCTACATTTACCCCTTACCTAACACTACGGGCAATTTAGCATGGCCAATTCACCTGACCCGCACATATTTGGACTGTGGGAGGAAACCGGAGCAAACCCACGCAGACACAGGGAGAACGTGCAAACTCCACACAGCCAGTCACCTGAGGCGGGAATTGAACCCGGGTCTCTGGCACTGTGAGGCAGCAGTGCTAACCACTGTGCCATCGTGCCACCCAGAACACCTGATCTGGGAGTATTGCGCACAGTTCTGGTCACTGCATTACAGGAAGAATGTGGAAGTTTTGGAAAGGGTTCAGAGGAAATTTACTCGGATGTCGCCTGGAATAAAGGGTAGGTCTTACGAGAAAAGGCTGAGGAACTTGAGACTGTTTTCGTTCATGAGAAGGTTGAAAGGTGACCTAATTGAGACATATAAGCTAATCAGAGGATTTGATGGGGTAGACGGAGCCTTTTTCCTCAGATGGCGATGGCTTGCACAAGGGGAGAGAGCTTTAAATTGAAGGATGATAGATAGTGGATAGATGTCAGAGGTAGTTTCTTTACTCAGAGAGTAGTAGGAGCATAGAACGCACTGCCTGCAACAGTGGTAGGCATGCAACTTTAAGGGCATTTAAATGGTCCTTTGATAGACAGATGGATGAAAATAGAATAGTGTAGATTAGATGGGCTTCAGATTGATTTCATAGATCAGCATAACATTGAGGGCTGAAGGGCCTGTACTGTGCAGTGATGTTCTATTGTCTAGCTACTACAGGTGTCTATTCAGCAGAATGCATTTCAATCCAACTAGATGAATTCAGAATTTATCTATAGTTTTGGTGATGCAGGACTATCATCACGAGTCAGTGCCACCACCTATCCTTCTAGTGAGCAGTGGATCGAGAGGCGACCGTTTCCTTGGTAACTCTGATATCTCCAATGGGGTGCAAAGACAGATAGAGTGAGGATGGGATTGGGAAATGATGAGTCTGACTCCTCATTGTCTAATAGCAAAAGAATATTTGAGCATGGTTTTCTAAAGAAAAATTGTTGTTTTCCTTTCAAGGTTGTTGACCTTCTGATGAGGAACAACTTCAGTGAATTGGGCGTGAATTAAAGGCATGCTGACTGATTGCAACCAACTCCCTTCTTGTCATCTACTCTGCTGAACTGTCAGTACCATTTCCAGCTTGAGGAGGAGGGTACTGCAAACATATTGGTCCTGTTCTATGCTCAATAACCGCAATAATGCAAGGCCTTCACCACACCAGTGAACAATCTGGTCCAGATTACAATTTAACCTCCTGTCTTGATCTAACAAAGAAGAAGAAAAAGGAGAGTGAACACCCCATTCCCTATACAGTCCGCTCTAAGGTTTTGTTTCATTAATGCTGTCTATTGAATCAACTGATGTCTTCCTTACCTTCCACAGCACCTGAATTAGTTGTGGTTCAAATAGTGAAGTTTGGCTTTCTGGATATGTTTTCTACGTTGTTCTTTCCGAACAGTGAAAATGATTTGATATTACGTACAATCAAAAGGAATGTATGGGCTGGGCATATAGACTGAACAAAGTTCAATTTTGGTTGCTAAACAACAGTTCAAGAAATGTGTTTGATCAAATCAAGGCATGTCCTTCAAAATGTTGAGCAAAGTTCACTTTAGTTGTACAGGCCAGTCATTGTTTAAGATGAATTGAACATCAAGAAAAGTTTGCATTATCTGTTTCAGTCATGTAGTCACAGAAATTGAGATGTGGAATGAAAACTTTATGTATGACACCAAAGAAAGCGAAGAACATTTTGTGCACAGTCAAGAATTGTAGTAGAAATACTTTGCCTTGAACATGGATTTGTGCCAATTAACTTCAAGTGCCAAAGTTTCATTTGAAATATTGCAAAATGGGAACAGTTTTGCTGATGTTTGTAAGAATATGATCCTTGACAAACAGAACATTGCAAAAGACTTCAGTGAGGAAGCCACGATTGTTGGGATAAATTTAGGACAAAATAATTTCAAGAAAGGCCGTCCTTAGGAAAAGTGCTGACCACTATTTAAAGAACCTTGCTTTCCTCTCTTCGAACCTGGCAGAAATACATTTAGTTGCAGACTTCAAACATTTGCTTTTATTTTGTTTGATGTTTTTCTTCTGTTGCCCTTCAGCTCACCCAGTTTGTACTGTCAATAATATAGGCTGAAATGGGCTAAATGAAACTCACATAAATTACCATGCAATGCTTGCCTTATTTTTATTGATTTTCATATCACTTGTGCTTTTTTAGTTGAACTGCACAGACCCTTGCCCTATGCGGCACCACACCCCCTGCATTTCAACTGCTTCATACCACGCAGCACTACTCCCAGATCAGGTGTTCTGGGTGGCACGATGGCACAGTGGTTAGCACTGCTGCCTCACAGTGCCAGAGACCCGGGTTCAATTCCCGCCTCAGGTGACTGGCTGTGTGGAGTTTGCACGTTCTCCCTGTGTCTGCGTGGGTTTGCTCCGGTTTCCTCCCACAGTCCAAATATGTGCGGGTCAGGTGAATTGGCCATGCTAAATTGCCCGTAGTGTTAGGTAAGGGGTAAATGTAGGGGTATGGGTGGGTTGCGCTTCGGCAGGTCGGTGTGGACTTGTTGGGCCGAAGGGCCTGTTTCCACACTGTAAGTAATCTAATCTAAATGTGGCTGCACCAGACACCTAATGGCTCCACAACTCAATCCCTCTACGAATAAAAGCTAACACACTATATGCCTTCTTAACAATTCTACCAATCTGGGTGGCAACTTTCAGGGATCAATATACATGGACACTGAGGTCTCTCTGCTCATTAACCCAGTACTCTGCATTCCGGTAACTCCTTCCAAGGTGAATCACCTCACATTTGCCCGCATTAAACTCCATTTGCCACCTCTCAGCCTAGCTCTGCAGATTATCTCTGTCCCTCTGTAGCCTGCAACATCTGTTGGCACTATTCACAACTCTACCGACCTTAGTGTCATCTGCAAATTTACTAACCCATCCTTCTACACTGTCATTCAGTTCATTTCTAAAAATGACAATAAGCAATGGCCCCAAAATGGATCTTTATGGTACCCACAAGCAACTGAACTCCAAGGTGAACATTTCCCATCAACATCACCCTCTGTCTTCTTTCAGTTAGCCAATTTCTGATCCAAGCCACTAAATCCCTCTCAATGCCACATCTCTGTTATTTGTGCAATAGGGAACCTAACCAAATGCCTTACTGAAGTCCATATACTCCACATCAATCAGTTTATCCTCATCCACCTGTTTGTTCACCATCTCCAAGAACTCAATAAGGCTTGTGAGGCACAAAACCATGTTGACTATCCCTAAGCAACTTAGTCCTTTCTAGATGATCATAAATCCTATCTCTTATAACCTTTTCCAACACTTTATTCACGACCAAAGTAAGGCTCACTGGTCCAAAAGTTGGCTCTACTCTCCTTGAACATGGGGACATTTTTCTATCCTCCAGTCTTCTGGCATTATTCCTATAGACAGTGACAACATAAAGACCGAAAGCAAAAGCTCTGCAATTGCCTCCCTGGCTTCCCAGAAATATCCCATCCAGTCCAGGGGACTTATCTATTTTCACACTTTCCAGAATTGCTAACACCTCCTCCTTGTGAACCTCAATCTCATCAAGTCTAGTAGCCTGTCTCTTAGTATTCTACTCGATAACATTATTTTTCGTCAGTATTCGCACTGGAAAAAACATTCATTTAGCGCTTTCCCATCTCCTCTGACTCCGCGCACAACTTCCCACTACTATCCTTGATTGGCACTAATCTTACTCTAGACATTCTTTTATTCCTGACATACCTATAGAAAGCCTTAGAGTTTTCCATGATCCTATCCTCCAACAACTTCTCATGTCCCCTCCTGGCTCTTCTTAGCTCTCTCTTTAGGTCTTTCCCAGCTAACTTGTAACTCTCAAGCCCCCTAACTGAACCTTCATGTCTAGTCCTAGCACAAGCCTTTTTCCTTCTCTTGACAAGAGATTCAACTTCTTTAGTAAACCACGGCTCCCTCGTTCGACAACTCCTTCCCTGCCTGACAGGTATGTACTTATCAAGGACACACAATAACTGTTCCTTGTATAAGCTCCACATTTTAATTTTGCGCATCCCCTGCAGTTTCCTTCCCCATCCTGTGCATCCTAAATCTTGACAAATCGCATCATAATTGCCTTTCCCCCAGCTATAACTCTTGCTGTCTGGTATATACCTATCCCTTTCTATCACTAAAGTAAACAAAACTGAATTGTACTCATTATCACCAACACGCTCACCTACCTCCAAATCTAACACCTGACCAGGTTAATTACCCAGTACCAAATCCAATGTGGCCTTGCCCCTTGTTGGCATGTCTACATAAAGTGTCAGGAAACCCTCCTCCACACATTAGATAAAAATTGATCCACTTGAACTATAGTATTCCCAGTCAATATTAGGGAAGTTAAAGTCTCTCCTAACAACTACCCTGTCACTCTCGCTCCTATTTGAGAATCATCTTTGCTATCCTTTCCTCTATATCTCTGGAACTGTTGGGAGGCCTATAGAAAACTCCCAACAGGGTGACTTCCCCTTTTCCTGTTTCTAACCTCAACCCATACCACCTCAGTAGATGAGTCCTCAAATGTCCTTTCTGCCACTGTAATATTACATTTTACCATCTTTGCTGTTCTTAAGGAAACACCGAAATCCTAGAACCTGCAATAACCATTCTTGTTCCTGTTCTACACGCCTCCGAAATGGCATTACATTGAAACCCCAGAAACAAACCTATCCTGCAAGTTCACCAACCTTATTCCAGATGCTCCTGACATTGAAGTAGATTTACTTCAAACCAACTTCTTGCTTGCCAGTGCACTCCTGCGACCTTGAACCTTATTTCTCACCTCACTAGTCATAGAGTCATAGAGATGTACAGCACAGAAACAGACCCTTCAGTCCAACCCGTCCATGCCGACCAGAAATTCCAACCCAATCTAGTCCCACCTGCCAGCACCCAACCCATATCCCTCCAAACCCTTCCTATTCATTTACCCATGCGTTTTAAATGTTACAACTGTACTAGCACCCACCACTTCCTCTGGCAGCTCATTCCATATACATACCACCCTTTGCGTGAAAAAAGTTGCCCCTTAGGTCTCTTTGAAATCTTTCCCCTCTCACCCTAAACCTACGTCCTCTAGTTCTGAATTCCCCCTCCCCAGGGAAAAGACTTTGTCTATTTATTCTAACTTTCTTATTCTGGAACTACAATTTCAGTTCCCATCCCCCTGCTGAATTCATTTAAAACTTCCTGAAGAGCATTAGCAAATATCCCTCTCAGGATATTTATACCCCTCTGGTTCAGGTGAAGACCACCCTGCTTGTAGAGGTCCCACCTCCCCCAGAAATAATTCCAATTACTAAGAATCCAAATCCTCCCTTCTGCACCATCTCTGTAGCCACATGTTCAACCCCTTTTCTCTTCCTATTCCTCACCTCGCTGGCACATGGCACAGGCAACAAACCAGAGATGACAATTCTATTTGTTCTAGTTCTAAGCAGCCTAGCTTCCTGAATTTCTGCCTTAAATCCCCATCTATCTTCCTACCTATGTTGTTGGTGCATATGTGAACCATGGCCTGGGGTTGGCCCCCCTCCCGCTCAAGGATCCCGAAAACACGATCAGAGACATCATGAACCCTGGCACCTGGGAGGCAACACACCAACCATGAGTCTCCCTCGTTCCCACAGAACCTCCTACCTGTCCCCTACCTGTGGAGTCCCCAATGACTAATGCAAACTTGTCATTCTCTAAAAATTAAATTTTGAATATAATCGATTCATAACAAGAATTACAGAAGGAAATATGCATCCGCAAGTCAAATTCCACGGAAGAAAAATGCATAATTACTTAATCTGTTATTTAATCATTCGATGTCCTTTTAAACTTAAAATAGTTTTAAATGCTGTTGGGATCCTCTGAAATCTACATGTCACAATCAGAACAGGCTAAACCTTCTTCTGGTACAGCAATCACTTTCCCTTAATCATCAGGTTAGATGTGAGGGTGCTCACTGACAATTGCAAAATGTTCAACAACATTCGTGAGTCCTCACACACTGACACAGACTTTGTACGCAGTCAGATGTAAGTTGAGGTGTGGGATCATAAATGGCAACTAAATTTCACAGTACAGAAATGTGAAAAAATAGCCATTTGCAAGACAGCGAACTTGTTGGTTTCCCTCATTTTGGATACTGTTGGGTGAATGATTTATCAGGGGTAAGCAATGGGGTACAGAGTCTGTCCCTGTTGCTCAGAAGGGAAGGAAGGAAGAGGAGCAGAGCTTTAGTCACTGGAGACTCCATAGTAAGGGGCACAGATAGGAGGTTTTGTAGGAGCAAGAGAGACTCACGATTGGTGTGTTGCCTCCTAGGTGCCAGTGTTGTGATATCTCTGATCGTGTTTTGGGATCTTTAACGGAGAGCACCAAGTCATGGTCCATATAAGCACCAACTACATAGGTAGGAAGAAAGGTGCGGATTGAAGGCAAAAATTAAGGGTGCAAGAATGGAAACTTAGAGCTAGAGCAAACAGAGTTGTTATTTCTGGTTTGTTAGGCAAAAGTGAGGACTGCAGATGCTGGAGATTAGAGTCAAGATTAGAGTGGTGCTGGAAATGCGCAGCAGGCCAGGCAGCATCCGAGGAGCAGGAAAGTTGATGTTTCGGGCAGTTTCATCAGGAGGGTGCTAGTGGGCGGCACGGTTGCACAGTGGTTAGCACTGCTGCCTCACAGCGCCTGAGACCCGGGTTCAATTCCCGACTCAGGCGACTGACTGTATGGAGTTTGCACATTCTCCCCATGGGTTTCCTCCGGGTGCTCCGGTTTCCTCCCACAGTCCAAAGGTGTGCGGGTCAGGTGAATTGGCCGTGCTAATTGCCCGTAGTGTCAGGTAAGGGGTAAATGTAGGGGTATGGGTGGGTTGCGCTTCGGCGGGTCGGTGTGGACTTGTTGGACCGAAGGGCCTGTTTCCACACTGTAAGTAATCTAATCTAATCTAGTGAAGTGATGAACAGGGAGAGAGTGGCGCTGATAATGTGGCTGCAGGGATGGTGCAGGAGGGAGGATTTTGGATTCTTGGATAATTGGAGCTCTTTCTGGGGAAGGTGGGATCTCTAAAAACAGGATGGCCTTCATCTAAACCACAGGGGTACCGATAGATGAAGGAGGGTGGGGTGGGGTGGTCGCTAATGCTCTTCGGGGCAGTTTAAACTAAGGAGGATGGGAACATGAATTGTAGTTCCAGTGTACAGGAGGTTAAGGATAGTGAGGTCAGGGACCGGTTTACAAGGTCGCAAAAGGGCACCAGCAATCAGGATGTTGGTTTGAAATGTGCGTATTCCAATGCCAGGAGCATTTGGAATAAGGTGGGTGAACTTGCAGCATGGGTTGGTACCTCGGATTTCGACTGTGGCCATTTCAGAGACATGGCTAGAGAAGGGACAGGAATGGTTGTCGCAGATACGGGGATGTAGATGTTTCAACAAGAACAAACAAGTTGGTAATGGGGGTTGTTAGTGGTGGTGGTTGTAGCATTGTTAATCAAAGGTAGCATTTCAGCAGTTGAGATAGCACCTGAGGATTCATGCACTGAGGTAGTTTGCTGTGAGAAACAGGAGAGGAGGTCACCCTGTTGGGAGTTTTCGATAGGCCTCCAAATCATTCTAGGGATGTAGAGGAAAGGATAGCAAAGATGATTCTCGATAGGAGCGAGGGTAACAAGGTAGCTGCTATGGGAGACTTTAACTTCCCCATTATTGACTGGGAATACTATAGTTCAAGTAGTTTAGATGGGTCAGTTTTTGTTCCATGTGTGCAGGATGGTTTTCTGGCAGTATGTAGACAGGCCAAGAAGGGGTGATGCAACATTGGATTTGAGACTTGAGATTGAACCCAGCCAGGTGTTAGATTTGGAGGTAGGTGAGCACTTTGGTGATAGTGACCACAATTCGGCTTAATTTACAATTGCAAAGGGTAGGGATAGGTATATACTGCGGGGCAAGAGGGAAAGGCAATGAGATTAGATTACTTACAGTGTGGTAACAGGCCCTTCGCCCAACAAGTCCACACCGACCCTCTGAAGAGCAACCCACCCAGACCCATTCCCCTACATTTACCCCTTCACCTAACACTACAGGCAATATAGCATTGCCAATTCACCTAACCTGCAAATCTTTGGACTGTGTGAGGAAATCGGAGCACCCAGAGGTAACCCATGCAGACACAGGGAGAATGTACAAACTCCACACGGACAGTTGCCCGAGGCAGGAATTGAACCGGATCTCTGGTGCTGAGAGGCAGCAGTGCTAACCACTGTGCCACCATGCACGATACATCAAGATTTAGGATGCAAAGGATGGAGAAGGAAACCAGGGGATGTACACAGTTGAAATGTGGAGCTTATTCAAGGAACAGCTACTGTGTTTGTTCGTGAGGTAGTTGTTGAGTCAGGGAGCTATGGTTTACAAAAGAAGTTGAAGCTCTTTGTCAAGAGGAAGAAGAAGACGTTATGTGAGGATGACGTGTGAAGGCTCAGTTAAGGGGCTTTTAAGTTATAAGTTAACCAGAAAAGATCTAAAGAGAGGGCTAAGAAGTGCCTGGTGGGTTCATGAGAAGTTGTTGCTAGATAGGATCAAGGAAAACCCCAAGGCCTTCTATAGATATATCAGGAATAAACAAATGACTAGAGTAAGATTAGGGCTAATCAAAGATAGTAGTGGAAAGTCGTGTGTGGAATCTGAGGAGATAGGCAAAGTACTTAATGAATACTTTTCGTCAGTATTCATATTGGAAAAATGCTGAAGGATGTTGTAAGCTACAGAGGCACATAGATAAGATGCAGAGCTGGGCTGAGAAGTGGCAAATGGAGTTTAATGCAGAAAAGTGTGAGGTAGTTCACTTCGGAAGAAATAACAAGAATGCAGAGTACTGGGCTAATGGTAAAATTCTTGGCAGTGTAGAAGAACAGAGAGATCTCGGTGACCAGGTGAATAAACCCCTGAAAGTTGCCACCCAGATGATGAGGTTGTTAAGAAGGCATATGGTGTGTTGGCTTTTATTGGTAGGGGCTTTGGGTTTCAGAGCCACAAGGTCATACTTCTGCTGTACAAGACATTGGTAAGGCCATACCTGCAGTATTGCTTACAGTTCTGATTGCTGCATTACAGCAAGGATGTGGAAGCTTTGGAGAGGTTTCAAAGGAGATTTACGAGGATGTTGCCTGGTATGGAAAGAAGATCTTACGAGGAAAGGCTGAGGGAACTGAGAGTGTTTTCGTTTGACAGAAGAAGGTTGAGAGGTGACTTAATTGAGATGTATAAGATAAACAAAGAGTCAGTGAGAGTCTTTTTCCTCAGATGGTGAAGGCTAATGTGAGGGGCCATAGCTTTAAATTGAGGGGTGATAGATTTAGGATAGATATCAGGGGTAGTTTCTTTACTCAGAGAGTAGTTGGGGCATGAAAAAACCTGCCTGCAACAGTAGTAGACTCACCGACATTAAGGGCATTTCAATGGGCATTGGACATACATATGGATAATAATGGAATGTGTAGATTAGGTGGGCATCAGATTAATTTCACAGGTCGGTGCAACATCGAGGGCCAAAGGGCTTGTACTGCACTGTAACCTTACATCTCTCTTTAAATTTTTAATGTATTTATTATCAATGAATCCCTTACTACTTAAAGGTTTGTGGGGTATTACAATTAAATCAACACTGAACCAAACAGGTGACATAAATATTGTAGTCGATTCCTCATCGGTTGACTCCAAAGTCTTTTACACCATCTACAAAGTCCAAATCAAGAGAGTCATGGGATCATACAGCTTAGATTTTTGTTCCAACATGAAAGCGAATGATGCTCTTCTCTTAGTCTCAAGAGTACAGCTCCAAATTACAAGGATGTTGGACACAATCCGGTGAAATCAACCCATATAATTCATTCAAGATCAGCGTGGTACTGGAAATGCACAGCAGGTCAGGCAGCATCTGAGGAGCAGGAAAATCATTGTTTCGGGCAGGAGCCCTTCATCAGGAATGAATTCATTTTCCTGCTCCTTGGATGCTGCCTGGTCTGCTGTGCATTTCCAGCACCACTCTAATCTTGACTCTAATCTCCAGCATCTGCAGTCCTCACTTTCACCGTATAATTCATTCCCAAGCGACAACCTTAAATATTCACTATCTCTAGCACTGATGCACTGTAAAAGCAGGGTCTCTCATTTTCAAGATGCACTGACAAAACTTCCAATAGTTTTTTTTTGATCTTTCGAAAAGGAGATTTTACCACTGAGAACTTAAGGATCACTGATGCAAGTTTCCTCAAATAGCCGTAAGTTCCCATTCAATTAAAATACTTCGCTGACATGTCACTGTTCCTCTACTCTCAGTAACATTTATGGAACTCCCTTCCTACAGTACTCCAGTATAACTGTGCCACATGGTCCACAGTTGTTGTAATGATGTCTCAGCTTCTCATGGCCAATTTGAGATGGGCAATATATTCTGGCCTGAGTAGAAATGACATATATCATTGAAGAATGACTCTAAAATTATAGAATTATGATTTTTTTTTGAAATGGCAAGGATGTTAATACTCGAACAAATGTGCAGAATACTTGAAGGCAGCTGCCTAAACTATTAAATTGGAATAACATGTGTGTACTTTTAATCAGAGAAAGTTTCTTGGATGATGGGAAATTCAAGGAGTAAAGCCTTTGACTTGCATGGTGCGGAGGTTACTACAAATACAAGTCCTCGAATACTTAGATGCAGTCGACGTAACAGTTTAGATATGACCAAGAAGAATGCGAGTGATTGGAGTGCACAGACAACCAATTCATCTAGCCAAGGAAGGACCAACATAAATGAATATTCTCAACAAAGTGGCAAAACCTCAGAAAGACAGCCAAATGATGAACAAAATGATAAGACACAAAGGGCATTTGAAACCAGTCACGCAGCAAAATATACCTCAGATTCATCAGATGGATCCATGAGAAATGTGCTGGATGATGGAAATCAAAACCATCCAGAGCACATGAAACAGCCCACAGGACAAGAGGAGATGAGCAGTTGTCAGTTTGAAAGATTGGAAACCATCAACATTCTTAACAGTTTACATGGTAAGAAGATTTATTTTTACATGTAACTCATTCCATATGTAATTGTCAGAAAGTCCAGTATCCATTTCCTCTTGCAGTATTCACATTTCTATTTGAAAGGCAAATAGACCACTTCAAGAGAGTGGTGGAGTTGTGGATAGTTGTTGGCTGCAAAGGGACTTAGATATGATGCAGAGCTGGGCTGAGGAGTGGCAGATGGAGTTCAACTCTGTCAAGTGTGAGGTTGTCCATTTTGGAAGGACAAATAAGAATGCGGAATACAGGGTTAACGGTAGGGTTCTTAGTAAGGTGGAGGGATCTTGGGGTCTATGTTCATAGCTCTTTGAAAGTTGCCACTCAGGTGGATAGAGCTTGTAAGAAGGCCGATGGTGTATTCGCATTCGTTAGCAGAGGGATTGAATTCAAGAGTCGTAAGGTGATGTTGCAGCTGTATAGGACCTTGGTAAGGCCACATTTGGAGTACTGTGTGCAGTTCTGGTCGCCTCATTTTAGGAAAGGTGTGGAAGCTTTGGAGAGGGTGCAGAAGAGATTTACCAGGATATTGCCTGGAATGGAGAATAGGTCGTACAAGGATAGGTTGAGAGTGCTAGGCCTTTTCTCATTGGAACGGTGAAGGATGAGGGGTGACTTGATAGAGGTTTATAAGATGATCAGGGGAATAGATAGAGTAGACAGTCAGAGACTTTTTCCCCAGGTACAACAGAGTGTTACAAGGGGACATAAATTTAAGGTGAACGGTGGAAGGGGTAGGTTCTTTACCCAGAGAATGGTGGGGGCATGGAATGCGCTGCCTGTGGGAGTGGCAGAGTCAGAATCATTGGTGACCTTTAAGCGGCAATTGGATAGGTGCTTAAGCTAGGACAAATGTTCGGCACAACATCGTGGCCTGAAGGGCCTGTTCTGTGCTGTATTGTTCTATGTTCTATGTTCTAAGAGAGCATGTTTTGTTTTAGCTCTGAGAAACTCTCCACTATTATACCCACCTGTAATACTTTTGGAGTTAAGGAAATCCAATGTCCTTAGCTAAGTGTGTGTCCCACATGACCCAAGACACGCAATCTTGAGCTGACTTCCCTGCTATGATTTCTCGTGGTCGATGACTTATGTTTTGACTTGACATTCTGCTGAGTGACTTCTAACTCTGCTTGTGAACTGTACATACCTACAGGAGACCGACTGAAGAATATATTCATTCCACAAAGAAAATAAATATTTTGGAGTGTGAAATGTTAGTAATTGCATCATACCCTGGAGGAATACGGGATTGTTATGTTATCTGTTTGTGCAGGGACTCATAATATTTCAAATAATAGATGACAGTTTGCATTATTGTTACTCGGCAATTTAATGTATTAAAAATAACTCTTGCTTATTCAATTGGCACTTTACTGAACAATCAAAATCTAGTTTAGCATTTTTTATTTCCCTCTGACTAATGCACCTAATATTATGGGCAACTTAGCAGGTCAATTCACCTGACCTGCACATCTTTGGACTGTGGAAGGAAGCTGGAATACCCAAGCAGACACGGGGAGAATGTGCAAACTCCACACAGACACTCACCAGATGCTGGAATCAAACCTGAGACCTTGGTGCTGTGAGACTGCAGTGCTAACCATATAGCCACCGAGCCACCCTTTTATTGGCCTTGTGCTTCATGCCAACAATACAGTGTATGTTTTGCTCAGGATTGTATAATCTTTGATTGTTCCCAACAGTTGCTAGGGAGACAGCCCCCCTTCCTGCTTGAGTCGTGATAACACTTTCAAAGGGGAAAGCTGCACTCCAACAGTGCACCAATAAAACTATTCACAGTCACAGAATAAGAATGGCCACTTCATGGGTGGACTGATTGTGGTGGTTCCACGTGAAATGGAGGTGAACCAGAATTAACTGATTCAGAAGATTTCAAGGAAAATATCGGTGGAGCTGACCTGAATGTTACCCAGTTCACAAGGAATATTAATTTGTCTTCTGGCATGACCTGTGTCATTTACCTAAGCTTGCTGTTTGCTTTGTGAACGGTCTGATGCCAACAGTGCAGGTTCAATTCCCATTACTAGCTAAGGTTACAAACAAAACTCTCCTTCTCAACATCTATCCATTTTGGAGATATTGTGACCCTCTGGTTAAATCACTTCCTGACATTTCTCGCAAATGTGGTCTAGTAGAACTAAGACAACACAAGAATGGCTGAGGAAAGAATTCCAACGAAACATTATATTGGAATGGCAACTCTGTTGCTCGAGATATTACCAGAACATTTGAGCTCCTAAAGCATATTTTGTTCATTTTTCTGAGGATCTAAGGATACATTTTAAGGTTTTCAGAATCCAATCATTTTAAACATCTCTTGCCATTCTCCTCCTTCATTTTATGTCTTTAGATATTAGTCCCTTAAAAAGAGAAATATTGACAAGTTACAGTGATCGTCAATTGTGCACCATTACGAAATTCTACCGCCAGCGTTTGGAAGAAGCAATTGAGGAATTTGTGGAAATTGTCAGTGCAGGATTGCAACGTGAAAATATGTTCACTGACATGGAGCATCAGGTAGGCTGATCATTTTATTAAGAGAGCTCAAGGTTCAAAATTCCTTTAGGAGAGTTGAAAGTGCAGTTATGATTCTCCAATTAGACAACTTGAACGTGCGTCTCACCTAAAGTCTGGTCAAAACTGTTGTACATAATGCAGAAATGCAAACTTAAATACCTGATGCAGGATTATCTGAAAAGCAATTTAAAAATAACGATCAAAGGTGCAGAATGCTTACTTATTCACACAGGAGAAAAGGAAGTGATAAACAGCTTTTATGTTGGTTTGCTCGCAGAGTATCAGGGAGCTTACACAGAAAGGAAACAGAGCAGAAGCTTCCAGACAGCTTTTCACCATTGTCATGGAGCATGGTGCTGAGACTGGGAGAACTCTGTGGACTATTTTTGTGAAATTCGGGGACGTCAAACTCAAACTGAAGAACATACTGAATGAAATCTACGAGAAAGGTCACATTCAATATGTGTTTTCATGTATTGCTCAATACTGCATAATATTTCTATTTTCCAGATTTTGATTAAAAATTAATAATGAGAAAAATCATTGCAGGTACGAATTTACCAAGAGAGACAATGCTCCAAACCATGGAATC
The DNA here is from genome assembly GCF_020745735.1 of Hemiscyllium ocellatum. Classification (NCBI taxonomy): domain Eukaryota; kingdom Metazoa; phylum Chordata; class Chondrichthyes; order Orectolobiformes; family Hemiscylliidae; genus Hemiscyllium; species Hemiscyllium ocellatum. The sequence continues at coordinate 423,047 of NC_083422.1, read as the reverse complement.
AAAGCTATCCAGTTATCTAAAAGGTAAGCATGGCATTCCTGAAAATACTTGGAAAATAGATTTTAAAAAATTGAGAAGAAATAATGGAAGGAGCTGGTTTCATTCTTTTTTTTCCAAATAACTGAAGTAAATAAATCGGGAGGGGAAGATACAATCTGAACTGTGGACTGTTTGGATTGGGCAATTGAAATGGTAATCCCAGAAATAATGTCAAATTGCGCAAACCATCAGCATGAATGCAAAATTCATGACTGTGTTCATGCCTTTTTTTTGAGGAAAAGTTGAGTGATTTTTTTTTAAAAAATAGATGCAAATTCCATGTTTGTCATCAGTTTCATTATGTAGTTCAGTCTACCTACATTCTTGGTGATGTTGCAGACCTGTGAAAAAATAGACCATAGAAAAAGAAAATCTTAGAAGGCATACTAACTAGATGTAACAACGGCAGATAATCTATTATTAATAAAAATAAACACATTTTCAGAAAGTCAGACAAAGTATGCATTCAGAAGAGAGCCATTACATCTCGACAACCCTCCAAGAATAAGCAAGGAATCTAAAACTGAGTTTGTTCTTTCAAAGTGCACTTTCCATCCTTAAAAAGCCTAAAGCCACTTGCAGAGAACTCATTTCTTTTGGCCAATATTTTTCTTCTTCTATTAAGGTGGAAAGACATAGCTCTTCTCCAGCTATACAGTGAAAGATAGGTCTCTAGATTTGTGAGGTAGCAGTCCTACCCACTAAGCCACCATGCTGCGTCTGTGTAATTGGCGTTGGCAGAGATGAGACAGAAAGAGGATGCATTGGGATTGAGATCCAGAGTTCAAGGGGACACACCAGTCCCAGCACATTGAACCTCGCATAGCAAACAGCACCAGAAACTTCGGTTCCAGAATACATGATCAGAAATAGTAACCCTTAAACCAATTTTACCTTATTTAATTGAAAGGAAAGGAAATCTTCCGGAACCTGCAGCTGTGAAGTTATCTGAATTGGGAAATCTTAGGTTATTTGTGCGTGATATAGACATAGGAAATGCTGTTGCACTTAATCAACGTCCTTATAATCATAACCCTATAAAGTCGACACAGGTTCTGAAGGAGATTGTGCACATGATCATTGATAATATAACCTCGCAGATTTGCAATGATTGAAGCGCAGCGATTGTAATGATGACAAAACCAGATGGTACCCAGCAATTATAGGGTATCGCAAAGCGAATGCAGCTGCAACGTCTGATGCATATCCTATTCTATGTTTGGAGGAATATATTAAGAAGATGAGCAAAGAAACGTACATTTCCAAGTTGGACTTACTCATGGGATATTGGCAAGACCCTTTAATCAAAACAGCAGAGGTAATTTGAGCTTTCATGACATTGTATCAGTTTACACTCATATCATTTGGCACGAAAAAGGTACCAGCCACTTTTCAAATGCTAAGCTATAAAGCCATTATGCGATTACCCTATTGTGTCCTGTATCTATCACTCCTCATTTTAAAGCTCTGCCCCCTTGCGTCAATCATCACCATCTGAGGAAAAAGGCTATCGTTGTCCACACATTCTAATCCACTGATCATCTTGTATGTCTCTATAAGTCATCTCTCAATCTTTTTCTCTCTTATGAAAACAGCTTCAAACTCCTCAGCTTTTCGTCATCAGATCTTCCCTTCTGGCTAGGCACATCCTGATAAGTCTCCTCTGCATCTTTCAAATACTTCCACACTTTTCCTATAATGCAAAGACCAGAACTATATGCAATATTCTAAATGCTGCGCACAAGAGTTTTGTACAGCTGTGACATAATCTCATAGCTCTGAGAATTAATACCTCCAGCAATAAACGTTAACACACTGCGCCTTCTCAACAACACCATCAACCCAGGTGGCAATCTTTTTACATGGACACCGAGGTCTCTTTTTTCATTCACCGTACCAAGAATCTTACCGTTTGCCCAGTTATTTCTGTTCCTGTTAATCCTGTTAATCGTACACTTTTCTGCATTTAATTCGGTTTGCCACCTCTCATCCCAGTTCTATGTCCCTCTGTAACCTGCAACATACTGGAGCGCTACCCACAATTCCACTGACTTTTGCGGCACCTGCAAACTTGCTAACACATTCTTCTACGTACTCAAGCATTTCATTTATAAAAATGACAATCATGGATGGTCCCAAAAGTGATCCTTGTCGTACACCGCTCGTATCTGAACTCCAGAATCTACATTTCCCATCAACCACCATCCTCTGTCTTCGTTCAGCGAGATAATTCCTAATCCAAACCGCTAAATCACTCTCAGTCCTATGTCACCGACTTTTCTGTAATATTCGACGATTGTGAACCTCATCACAAACGTTACTGAAGTACATATACACCACATCAACCGCTTTATCCACAATCACCTGTCTGCTCACCCTTTCAAAGAACTTGATGATGGTTATGAGACACGACTTCAATTTCACAAAACGGTGTTGACTGTCACTTCTTGAACAAGGGGATAACATTTGCTATCTTACAGTCCTCTGGCATTATTCCTGTAGATAATTACTGCTTAAATCTCCAAACCAAAGACTCTGCAATCTCCTCCATAGTTTCCAGAAAATCCCAGGATAATCAATATCTGGCCTAGATGACCTTAGTATTTTCACAATTTCCAGAATTGTTAACAACACTACCTTGTGAAACGTAAAGCCATTTAGTCTAATCGCCTACATCTAAGTATTCTCCTCGACAAAACTGCTATTTTCCAGTATGATTACTGACGAAAAGTATTCATTTCGTGCCTCTCCTTTCTCCTCGCATTCCACATAAAAATTCACACGACTGTCCTTGGCTGGCCCAAAGTTTCATCAGTCATTCTTTTATTCCTCATATACCTATCAAAATCTTTCGGGTTTTCCTTGATCCTACTTGCCAAAGACTTCTCATGTACCCTCCTGTCTCTTTTTAACTCTCTCTTTCGGACCCTCCTGGCTAACTTGCAACTCTCATGCTCACATGAGATTCTCCTTTAGTAAAACGCGGTTCCCTTGCTCGAACGTTTCCTCCCTGACAGGGACATAGTTATCACGTAATGCAGTAGCTGTTTCTTCAATAAGCTCCACTTTTTAATTGTGCTTTGCTCCTGCAGTTTCTTTCCCCATCTTATGCATGTTAAATCTTACCTTATGGCATCTTAATTGCATTTCCCCTAGCAATAACTCTTGCCCTATGATCCATACCTATCCCTTTCCATCGCTTAAGTAAAGTCAACAAAATTGTGGTCAATATTGCCAAAATGCTCTCTTACCTCCAAATCTAAAACCTAACCTGGCATGTTACTCTGTACTGAATCCCAAGTTGGCTTCGACTTTAGTTTGGCTATCTACATAATGTGTCAAGAAACTCTCCTGCAAACATTGGACAACAATTAACTCATCAAACTACTCCAACTCTAGTGTTTTCAGTCAACGTTTATAATTTTAATTTCTCCCATAACAACTACACTGACTGTCTCACTGATTCAAAATCATACTTGAAATCCTTTCCTCTACATCTCCGGGGCAATTCGGAGGCCTACATAAAACTGCCAACAATGTAACCACTCCTTTCCTGTTTCCAGCCTTAGCACATACTACCTCAGATAACAGGATTTCATCAAACATCGTTTCTGCCACTGTAATATATTCCTTGACGAACAGTGCTACATTTCCCTCTCATTTGCCAACTTCCATGTTCTTTCTGAGACATCTGAACCCCGGACTCTGCAGCAATCATTCCTATCCCTGCTGTATCCATGTCTGTGAAATGGCCACAGCATCAAACTGCAAACTGTCACCCCATGCTGCACGTTTATTCACCTTATTCTGGATGCTTCTGACGTTGAAGTAAACACAGTGCAAACTACCTTCCTGCCTGCCAGTACATTCTTGCGACCTTACAACCTTATTTATTATCTCACTACTCCCAACCTCCTCAGCACTGGAGCTACAATTCAGGTTCCCATCCCTTTCCTGAATTTGATTAATCCCTTTGAAGAGCATTGGCAAATTTGCCACCCCAGGATATCGGTACCCTTTTGATTCAGGTGTAGACCACCCTGTTTGTATAAGTCCCAACTAACCCAGAATGAGTGCAAATTATCCAGGTATTTGATTCTCGCCCTGCTGTACCATTCCTGATGATACGAGTTCAACTCCTCTCTCTTTCTGTATTTCTTGCCTCGCTACTACGTGACTCGTGAAACAAACCAGAGATAACATCTCTGCTTATTCTAACTCTAAGCATCCACCCTAGCTACCTGAATTTCTGCCTTACATCTCCACCTGTTTTCCGACTTATGTTATTGGAGCCAATGTGGACAACGACGTTGTGCTGCTCGTCCTTTCCCTTAAGGATCCCAAAATCACGATCTGAGACATCACGAACTCTGACTTCTGGGAGTTAACACAGCGACTGTGAGTTTTTCTCGTTCCCACAGAATCTCCTGTCTGCGACACCCCACCCCCACCCAACAATGGAGACCCAATGACTAATGCTCTACATCTCTCTTCCCTTTCCTTGTTAGCAACGGGGCAGACCCTGTGCCAGAGACCTGTCACATATTGCTTACCCCTAGTAAGTTGTTGCCCGCAACATTATCCCAAATAGTAGGCAAAAGTAGGGACTGCAGATGCTGGAGATAGGATCAACATTAGAATGTTGCTGGAAAAGCGCAGCTAGTCAGGCAGCATCCGAGGTTCAAGAAAATCTATATTTTCTTGATCAGGAGCACTTCGTCAGGATTCCTGATGTACATGTTGGATGTCGACATTTGCTTTCCCTTTTTAGTTATATGAAAACATTCTCAGTTTCTGGGTTTTTAACACCCGGTACAGAGGGGAGCAGGCAGGTTAGAGAATCTCCTTATGGTTCTGCACTTGGGACTGGCCAGACTTGCCATTAGCCCGTCCAGGTCATTGATGGGATCTTTATGGCTGCCCCTCTTCTCCAGTTATGTTCCGGCCTGGGTGTCTCTGAAGAAGGAGCATGCGGTGTCTACCAATACTCTCAATAAGTTTAGGTAATATTGGGCACCGCGAGGAGTGGAGAGCTTTGTTATCACCTCCAATTCTGCTTTGACTGAATTCCAACTCTTCCGTCACCTTTTCCTTTTTCATTTAAGCACTGGACACTACAGCCTTTGCTTGTCTGTAATTTATTTGCCACATGAGTGAAATATTAATAAAGTTGATGTTTGCACCGTGTCTCCGACTAAACCAAAACATGCAAAAAGCAACAAAACTCATTTAAGAATACTTATGTATTCTAATATACTGCAAATCTTTTAGTTTTATTATGAACATCCGTTTAATTTATTCATTAGCTTGATAATTTGATTAGTTTCAACGTGGGTACTTTTGGACTAGCGATTCTCATGTCCATTTGCACTCCAGAACACTTTGCAACCGCTAACATCTGGAATTTCCACATCATCACTTCCAAATCCAATCTGATGATGAAGTCCAGCAAGCTGTGAAAACTACCCAATTTTATAAAATGTTGTATTTGCTGTTACGTGTTAAATTGCCTCCCAAGAGCAATTTCGAAGCATTTCTCAGCCTGCAAGCAAGTCCAGCTATTACATGAAAGCAAAACAGACTGTATCCAGAATTTTTGAACTTTGCATAACATGCTTATTGCTATTTGCAAAGAACCCCACATGATTTTGTTTGGAGTTGTCATTTCTGGCCTTATGCACCGCAGGATCTTGCTTAAAAATCTAATTTGCTGTCCAGAGCGCTCAAGTCATTCAGTAGCATCAAAGACAATGATAATCTACCTGGTAATGATTTACAATAATAAGTTTGTTCAAACACAACTGTACTTATACAATTTTACATTTCCAGTACGGTTTATCATTGAAGGTTCAGTGAATTTTCGAATTACAACAATGCGACATGTTGAACATAAGTGGGAATTTTATGTTTTTGACAAATTCGTCTCAGAAATTATTTATTTTTACGTTTAGATTATTTTATTAAAGAGGGTGAGTGGATATTTCAGACCACTCTTCAACTCAGCTCTAAATTTACTTTGGGTCCCAGCATAAATATATGGATTTATGCAGGAACTCAATAGCTGAAGCATATATCCAGTCTGTTGAAGGACGAATGTGAGATTGCTGAAATCAGAATCCGTAGGATAAGTTAAATTCGCAATTCTGACATACAGGATTGATATGCAAAATAACGAGTACAATAGAATGAAACTGCCGGAGATGCTGAAGAGTAAAATAATTGACTTCTTCCGCTTCTCCATCTCTGGGTCAATTAGATTCTCCCCACTGACGTGTTTCCGCAACCTCTTGCGGGCTCGATTTGCTGCTAGAATGTGTCTGACAGTTAGAAGGTTGAGCAACAAAATCAAAATGAATGGGAGTAGGGGTGTTACGATTGATCGAATCCAGTCGTATGCAGCCCATCCTGGTGATGAATAATAAATCTCCTTCATACCACAGAACCAGGGTACGTTGTTGATTATGTATATAGGTTCATAAGCAAAGTATGTGGATATATTTTTAGCACAGGACAATGCAGACACGATTCCTATCACACGCCCTGCCACCTTTTCAGTGCAATATTTTATTTTCAGCTTCTGCCAGCAAATGGCAATATATCTATCAAAAGTGAAAGCGACAGTTAACCAGGCAGAACTGTCAATTGCTGCAAAATTTAAAGAAGAACGTAAACTGCACACCGGTGTGATAAACAGAAAACTGGCTGGGAAATAAATCCCAGCAATCCGGTTTAAAATTACAACTGTTATCATGACCAGGAGATCTGTCACTGCCATAGACACCAGGTAATAGCTGATACATCCAGATATACCGCATCTTCTTCGGGAGATGATTATGACTACTGCCAAGTTGGCTGAAAAAGAGACAATGCGAGAAAGAAAAACATTAATATGACAGCTACTGGTATAATAAGCAAAAGAACAAAACAAATGACTGTTTTACCTGACTTTCTTTGAATTTTAGAGATTGAAATGTTTGGAAAGTATCCTCTAATAGCTTGTCAATTATTTTGTTGATTTAACATAATATTCTGGATGAAAAAGCAAGGCATGTTAATGGCATAATGCTATAAATCAGTTGAATTCGAACTTAAAAATGAAACATTTTAAGTCGATGAAATGCAATTTTCACAGAAAGATTCCAGAAGTTGAAAGCCAGCAATTATGGTAATTTTGGTGATAACTATCCTGCTAAACATGTTGAATTAAAATTGTAACTGATAAATTAAGTTCTTAATGTCGCAAAATTCCATCAGGAAATGGTACAGATTGTAACATTTAAATAGAAAAATAATGCTGTTAATGTCGAACATCTTACTGAAGTCGAGAGAGTGAAAAGTATCAGCTAAAGGATAGACCTTGTTCCGTTGATTGAGAGAATTGGATGATTCGACTTTGCAAGCAAATGATTCATGCAACAATTATTTAACTACAATAATTTACCTGGAACACCAATAACAGCAATGACAGGATAGTAAATGGCGAACAACAGGCCGGATGGTGCAACATGCATTTCTGAATGACGATATGAGTACTTTATGAATTTCTGGCATAATGGCGCTCTTATAATCCAAGTAATGCTCCAGGGAGATAATCAGTTTACTTGCATTTCATTGTTCGCGAATGAGCTAATTGCAACAAGCAATTTAGTGCAACTTTATTCAGCTGGTGTTCATGCTTTGAAAAAATATAATTTTCAAGGCGACCTGCCCCGGGTTTGTAGTTTAGATATCCCGAAAGCATGACATATTCCAACTTAGTTTTCTTTTCCAAAATGCAGAATTAGTTGCAGGGATCAAACAAATTTAGTCTTGTTTCATACTGGCAGCATTGCTCGGTGATATTTTCTCTTTCCTGCGAAACCTGAGCTTACTCATGATTACTGAAGAATATTCGTTCTTTGTTTGTCTTCCGTTTTATTAAACGTGATTTCAAAATGTACTCCGACATTGTGTTATGAAGTTGAAAATGTGTATGATCACTTTAAGAGATAATTTTTTTCTGAGTCTAAGATGCAGCTAAAGCTGCCAGTATACATACAAGCTAATATGGAGGCTCAGTGGTTAGCACTGCTGCCTCTCAGGGACCCACGTTTGATTCCCGCTTTGGGCGACTGTATGGAACTTTCACGTTCACCCCATGTCTGCGTGGAGAGTTGCGGTGTCCTACGTTTGCTCTCACAATCCAAATATATGCGGGTCAGGTGAATTGGCCATGAGAAATTGACCATTGTATTAGGTGCATTAGTCAGGGATAAATGTCGGGGAAAGAGTCTGAATGTGTTACTGTTCGGAGGGTCAGTATGAACTTGTTGGGACAAATGGCCTGTTACCACACTGTAAGGATTCTATGCTAAGATAATCCAAAAAAAGATACGCATAACAATTGGGTGTTAATGGACAACTGAGTTTTGTTGGTTGTTTTGATAACAATTCAAATCTGACCAATTGATTTAAATCAAATGCTCAGCTTTACAAAGCCAGTAGAATATAAAATCCGTTTATGTTGACAAATTGAAACCAACCAGACTGTAAGAGTTTCAGGAATAATCAGAGGTATAAAAACCATTATGAAAATTCTTGAGACCTAACTGGCCATAGAACCGGAGATCACCTGCCATCCGAAGACCAAATAGCATCTTACTCACAAAGAAATCTCAGAATGCACAAAAAATCAAAAGAAACTTTTGAAATAGAACCAGTAAAAAGTAAGAAAACGATTCAGGGAGAAGACAACAGATTAAGAAGAGCATAAGGAAGACAGCAAACCTGTCCAATATTTCACAGTTAATAATTGCTTGCACGTACTCCAACTTGCGGGCTTCCATTCAGTACGAGTGAGGTTTACGCAAGGATAGTTCCAAATCACGTCACCTTCACTGATACGAAATTACCCTCACTTCAAATTCTGTGGGTATATTTCTGCAGAAAGATTTGAAACAGAGCAGCTAGGCATCTTGAATGCACTGGACGGTAGACCAGTACTGCTAATATTATTGTGGATTGATAATTTTCAGAATATTATATTTAATGTTATGGGCGCAATGCTTGACAGTGGAACTAGTGTGCATTTAGCGTCGTTTGGGTGCTACATATGAAATAGGTCGATTTGTGTAGGATTCGATGATTTACAGTAGACATGACAACCAAATTCTTATGGTTTAAAATAAATATTGACAAAAACTATAAATGTGTTGTTTGTAAAACTCAAGTCTCCTTTAAATGTGGAAAACCCAAGCGAACAAATGGTCAGGTCTCTTCAAAAAAGATGGGGAACATTAAAATGCCTCTTGCCTTTAGAAAAGCGCTGTAATCCATTATGAGCATGGTATTAGTCGAGCATTGTGAACATAATTTTCAGATTATTCGGCCTTTTGAAAAAGAGACAAAGCTCTAAATCTTCCATTGTTTTCCATATGTTCATCTCAACTTTGTTTCCTTTTGCAGTGAAGGGAAGAGAATTCGAAAGTCAAATGATAATGTGACAACAGAAATTGTTCCTCACATCTTTCTTAGTAAGCATCATCTAATTGATGAACTGTAGCTGCCAGCTTTTTTGAATTATCTGAGGCGATTTTAATTTCATTTAGCTTGAACGCACTTGTAAGTAACATTACGTCGTATTCCCCTAATATTAATGAGAAGCAATCATCTACTTAGCTGTAATCAATAATTTCACACTTCAATGCGATGAACCATGCCAGTAAATCTTTCTTATTTTTTAACTGTCTCCATTCAAACTTGAAGAATGAGTTGACAAACTAGCTTTTCAATTGCTGCCTTAGAATTGACATTTATGTTTTTTAGACTTCCCTAGCTCACTCCTTTACTATTCTTGCAATACCCGCTCGCATCAGTGTCCCTCATCGCTCGCTGCACATGGTCGCTAACTTGCAAGGAGACTTAGGTCCCTCCATAATACAACATTCCCAAACGCCACATGTTTTCTTCACTATGGTCCACATGCCAAATGTCTGCCCAACTGATGCAATTAGCACCACTCTAAGACCATTACGTATGCCTTTCACTCACATGATCTAGTTTGTCTGGTGCTATCAGTGATCACGATATGAATGATAATTGGGGTTGGATACAATACAACAGATGGTGCTGAGCCATTGCTTCGTGAAGTTCGCCACAGATAGATTGCCACTACACTCGATGTTTCTTTTGAGCAACATGTTGTACCCATGGGTCATCTGTCATGACATTCAGAGCCATGTCTCAACCACAAGGATCACAGACTACAAGAAGGCAGCTGCTCCCAGGGCAAAAGGAATATGCAAAACATAAATATTTAGTAAAGACTTTGAACTCGTTCTCCGACAGCATTGACAGTGAACATTGAAGGCATTCAAGTACTGATTTTGAAACGTGCTAAAACTATGAAACGTTAAAAAGCACGGAGAGGAAAGTGGAATTAAGGCTACAGCCAAATCGTCCTTGTTGAAGACTCTGAGCGTTTATTTTTTTTTTCAAATTTAGATTATCACTTTGGATAATGCGTCAATGTGTTTCCACAACACAGCAGCAATTGTCGTGAACTTGTTCATGCAAATTAGAATTTGATAAACGGTAATCTATATTTGCAAAATACCAGGAAAATCTGCAGCAGTGCAACTCAAAGCCACACCTCTGCAGAGAATTGAAATGTAATTTCTCAGCTTTGACAGCTGATCCACGCTGCTGCATTATTTTTCTGCAGTTTCATAACCTGCATTTTGTGATTACATATTTCATGTTTTTGCATTAGCCAGTGCAAATTCTTCTTATTAATAAATTAAATTATCCACTTTGTAGATTTTTACTCATCTTTCAACATACTAATTCTTCCCCAATTACTGCTACCAATTCCTGATATTATTCACACGAATTTTCTGACACAACATTGCCAACTCACCACATCATATGCACATATTTATCTCCATATTAACCGCATATTAGTTGACCTAATTCTTTTTGTGTTCCTGCGAAATGTATCTGTTCATTGACTCAATCCCATAGCACATTTACTATTGCCCTCTGAGCAGACGCCCGTACTGCCATGCGATCAAAAAAGCATCAAATAAGTGAATAGCATGTAGGCATCCGTCACATATGCAATTTCCAATGAAGTACTGAAATGGTAAAATGCAACATTGATTTCAATGTACCGGTCCAAGCAACAGATGCATGAGGAATAAAGCGCTCAAAGTTCAGGAGTATAAATCAGAAACCAAGCTTATTCTCGATACAACAGCCGAGATACCCACCCTCCTGAATTTTAAACACGTACTGCAGACACATCAAATCTCAAGAGATTTATCAACATTGCAAACATATCACCGGTTCTTGCATATCAATGTTGCATTCTGAGTTTCCGAATTCTAAGCGGTCATATGAGTTCAGAAGAAAACCTGTAAGTATGCTTTGAAAACCTCTCCAACAAAATGCAACAGCTGTGGAGCATTTGCCCACTAGGGCATGAAATAGAGAAGAAGCAGCTGTTTTGGAGTCTCAACTGAAACGATTCCTTCTTACCCATCTGCCTGAATGGAAGAAAATTATTTTCAACACTGTGAGAGTGTCAAAGTACAAGACCAGTCCATCATCATTTCCCTTGTGTCGGGACAGGATTACAATGATATCTTCAAACCAGCTCGTTAAAAATTAATTAAGAAGAGTTCATTGGACGTGACAAACTGCACTTGAAGAACATTGGAAAGTTTACTGGTTTAGTCTGCGACAGTATTTTCAACTGATAGGAAAACACGTGACACATCCCGCTGAAGTATAGTTTTATGTAAAATTGATTTTTGGGAAAGTACTGAAAGCACCAAAGATAGTATTAATGGGAGAGACCATTTTCAGCATACCTCGGACTGAGATCGTGACTGATTCCTAGAAAATCGAATTCTCCAAACCAGCCATCATAAAGCCTGGTCGATTATTGCCAGAAGGCATTGGGCTAACAGATTCACATTTTTGTTTCATAAATTTCTACTGAATCAAAAGTACATAGCAGAAGCTTTTATTACATATCTATTGATATATTACCAATAGAAAACGTGTTAATCTGGGTCACTGAACCCATATAATTTAATTTGCTACGTCCCACCTGAATCCACTATCGAAAGAGAACCCCATGCTTTGTCCACTCTGTTTCCTGCTGACATAGCCCTATGCAAACTTTAGGCACCGCTATGGACACTACTGTTTAGAATGAACGAGGATGGTGTCACCATATTTTAAATCAATTTCATTGAGATTTGGTAATGCAATGCAGATTGAGTTGGCAATTCTTTTCTTGAGTGTTAGTGCAGTCTGCTTACATTGACTCTGTTTTTGAAACTGAAGGCTCAGTCTGTTATCACGATGCAACGAAATTCATTTTATTATTTTATACATTTTCTGTGAGTTAACCAGTCATATTCGTCATGGGCTCATTACTGCATTCGTCTTTCTCTCTCGCTCGCTCTTTCTTATATATAATGTTAACTGCTGTAAACTTATTTCCTGGTGTCAATCAAAACAGGTTCTAATTCGTAAGTGTAAATATTCCATTCAAGATTGATCAATATCGCAATTCAGTATCATGCTGCAGCACTGAAATTGATGCCTATTCACAGTCAGGTTGATTTTGGTTAATTTTCGCAATGAGAACAGTTCCGATGAAGGTTTAAATAGATTTATTTTAATACTGAAAACGATTTTCATTTATATTACGATTCTATCAGAATCGAGATGGGAATGAATATGATTCATACTGGAAGTGATCCAAATTCTATTTCAGAATGAATCTGACTGAAACTAGTTGAGGTTCACATTAACCATACTTTAGTTTCATAGTTGGATTGATTCATTTACACATTCAGAACATTTCAGGTTTAAAATCAAATTGTTTCACTTCGAAACAGAAAGTTGTACGATTCAATGGCACGACTGTCACAACTTTATTATTTTGAAATATTCAACATTGCGTAGAATTGGTCATTTTTCTAGAAAGTGTACTTTTTCTGAAGACGCTTCCATCACCAGCCAATTCATACAGTGCACTTCAGCTCCGAAGATTTTAGTTGATTAACTTTTCTGAAGTGGTATTTTTATTTTGCTTTCCATGTGAACATCAATTTTCTCTTTTATATATGAGATCACAAGATTTTATTTTATGTTATTGTCCAATTTATTGGGTTTATTTTAACTCTCATGACTATTCTACACCAAGAAAAAAACAATAATGCCCCCAGGAGGAGAGGCTTAAATTCTAAACGGTACAAGCAATTTTTTACGTTTGAATTGTTTATGAGACAAAGAAGTATGTTCCTTTACAGATAACAATTTCTTTCTCTATTATAGCCAACCTAGTTGTGCTTCTGATAGTGTGTTACAGAAGATTTATTTTGTTAAATGCATCATTTCCTGTTTGCTGTCTCAAACAAAGTTAGATTGTTTTCCATCATATTCAGCGTGATATTAAATCACATGTCTGAGATTTGTTTCCAAAGTGATTTACTGACAATCACAGCTATGTATAATCTTCACAATGACTTATATTTTTGCAGCCACTGACAATTCTACTTGTTTAATGGATTTGTGGCTAGAGTTTTCAGAAACTGAATGTAAAATCTTGCACTGAGAAATCAGCAGCTTGATTTATGGGAATCATGTCCATGTTGTCATGAGTAGACTGAAGTACTCTGGCGCTGTGATATAAAAGTAATATTTTACGTATCATTGCATAGTGGCATATGATTTGTTTTGTTAATGATTTGGCTCCCATTCATTTTGATTTCGCTGCTGAAATTATTTGATTTTGAGACACATTCTAGCGGCAAACAGATCCCACAGAGACTCTGGGTCGAGAAAAATGAGATATTCAATTCACCAGAAATGGAGAAATGGTATTATTGAATTTTGTATCATCTCCAGGAATCTCATAATATTTTTCATAACAATTCTCTATGTCAGCATTGTAAATGTTACTTATATATCTAGTCCAGTTCCAGTTTTTCAACACATATTCTCCTTGAAGTAGCATTTATGCTTTAGCTTTTGAGTTCTTGCATACCTCCAGTTAATGTATTTTTCCTAATTACAGCCAAGACATTTGAACAAAATATTCACTAGTGATAAAGACGATATTGCTTGCAAATGGTTCTCTCTCATTAGCATCTGGATTATACCACAAGCGACAAATTAACTGACAATTTCACTATACTCATCAGAAATCTAATAGATGCAAAATGAGGATTGCAGATGCTAGAAACCACAGTTTAGATCAGTGTGATGCTGGAAATACATAGCAAGTCAGGCCGCATTCGAGGAGAAGGAAATCAGGAATATCCCTGATGAAAGGCTTTTGCCCGAAGCGTCGACTTTCCTGCTCCTCGGATGCTGCCAAACCTGCTGAGCTTTTCCAGCATCACTCTATTCTAAACTCTGGTTTCCAGCACCTGCAGTGCTTGTTTTTACCTCCGTAGAGTGTCTAAGGTCGGAGATGACTCATGGAGTCATGTTCTGGCGGGACTGGATAAGACAGAAGCAGTGAACCATAAATGATGGCGTTTTCGCTGTCGTTCTGACTGGAACCAAATTGAGTAGTGGTGAAATGTTGCATGAGATGGGAGATAGACTTTCCTGTCACATCTGAACGAAGTAATCTCTGTTAGATTATTATCTCGATTATCTCTCCACCCTGTAGGCTTCCTGCCTGTATTCCTGATTAACGGCTTTTGCCCGAAACGTCCATTTTCCTCCTCCTCAGATGCTACCTGTCCAGCTGTGCTTTTCCAGCACCGCTCTAGTCTAGATGCTACTCTACGGAGACTTGTCTATGATTTTTTTTGGTTTGAAATATCAATTTTCATGGCTCGAGGTGACACCTTAATGAACATCTGTAAGCAGAGCATGATGTTTATTTTTGTATCTTTCATACAAATTAAGTTTGATGAAATTACATGAATTTGTTCGCAATTTAAAATATTTCTATGTTTGTTAACTACCAATGTAGTAGAAGCTTGATTTGCATGTATACTTGTAAATTTTCAACTTATGACAAGGGACACTTGAAATAAAACATCTCTTCGTGATGTCAACTACAGGTTTTATTAGTTATGATTGTCCGTTTGCAATGTATACACCCTCACGCATATCAGACAAATTACAATCGTCTTTATACTGTTGTTCATTTTTAGGACTTCGATTTTGAAATATTGGCCCATAAGGTTGATTACAATTATGCAGTGTTTGTAAAAACGGCTAGGCAGTTTGTATCGACATTTCGGGATTATCATCATATTCACATATGTTAAGAGAGTTTTAATGTGGATTATTTTTATGTTTCATATTTACGACAGGGTGTGAAAACACTGAAGCCTGCGTTTGTTTCAGGATAATCGAACATATAGTTTAGCTATGAGACACAGGGGATGGAAACAATTTGGGCAGGTTTAGAAGTTACTTTAAAAAACAGTCAAATTCAAGAAAAACACAATATTTTAGTATACAATGTTTGTCCTTTTTCCTGTAACTTCCGGATTTGGTGTGTTTGTGTAGAAATCTAGATTAGATTAGATTGCTTACAGTGTGGAAACAGGCCCTTCGGCCCAACAAGTCCACACCAACGCGCAACCCACGCATACACCTACATTTACCCCTTACCTAACACTACGGGCAATTTAGCATGGCCAATTCACCTGACCCGCACATCTTTGGACTGTGGGAGGAAACCGGAGCACCCGGAGGAAATCCACGCAGAAACGGGGAGAACGTGCAAACTCCACACAGTCAGTCGCCTGAGTCGGGAATTGAATCCGGGTCTCAGGCGCTGTGAGACAGCAGTGCTAACCACGGTGCCACCGTGCCGCCCACAAATGTTCTATGGGACATTGAATTGTTGATCATGTCCAAGCTTTTAAATTTGCCGGTGTTCATGTCGCAAAACGTGAAAATTCAGAGATAAGAATGGAAATTATTGGGTAAGGAAGATTTAAAGATTCGAGGTAGAGATGCAATCCCTCTCGCATTGATTTGCTGATTTGTGCTCGCATGGAGCAATGTTTTGCTTGCTATTTTAAGATTCAAGCATTCATATCTCTAGCTTCCATTTTTTAATTTTTATGTAACAAACTTATTTCCTGTTCTTAACATGATGAGAGGTGCCTTTACGGTGGAATTAATCTCCTGTGTTATTTTAAGAGGTGTGCTAAAATCCTGGTACTTCATTTGAATGGTTTTAAGATCTCAATACCAGTCAGTTCATCAGCATGTTTACATATTAATGTAATAGGTACAAGTATTCCTATTTTTCTCATCCTCCGTCACTGTCCGAGAGTTTCAAGAGTCTTTGCAGATGATTGACAGCTTTCTTTACCCTTTAGCTACTGCACACGCTGCTCATAATGCAGTGTCCTCTGCTTTGGAAAGACAAAAACAGACTGGTTGACCACCTTATACATTGCATTGACGTAAATGCAAGCATGAATGGCAACTCCGTTTCTCTCTCTATCAAACCATTAAGCATTTCCAACATATTGCGTTTTTATTTCAAACGTCCACCTCTCACCAAAGCAAATTCTTATTCAGCAGAGATCATGTAGGAAGATACAGAAAAGACAATGCCCCATAACCTGTTTTGATTCTATAAATTACAGTCACAATGTTTGACGGTGAGGACGCAGAAGACAAAAAATAACAAAAGCTCTTCAAAAGGAAGTAACATGATTTCAAGAATTACAGACCGTCAAACCAATGCATGTCCAATAAAAATCTGACGCATTTGATTCAAAAATGAGCTGTACCCTTTCAACAGCAACAGAGTAATCCCAATCAACATAATTCAGTTGTAATTAGCAACAAACAGACGCATAAATCTTATCCCGCACAGAAAATATCCGTCAACCATGATTGTTGATTTACTCTCAGTTTCCTGTAGCAAACACCATAGAATTTGAAACCATATTCGTAGAACGACAGTGAAATAGTTCCAAATATGACACCGTTCTGGGGAAGAGTGACTCGATCCAAAAACTTAGCTTTGATTCGCTCCTGTTGCTAGACCTGCTGGGCTTCGCCAGGAGCGTCTACTTGGAACAACGTTTGCTGTGTCGCTTCACGTGGTTGAATGGTCTAAGCCGTTGGATTTAAACTTGATTTTTTTTTAACCGAATCACGGGTTTGAATTCCACTGCGACCAATTCCATTGCTGGTGCACAGGACGGTTGCCATGAAATGGCTGGGCAACTTCAACCCTGCAATGTTTTCTTTCCTTCTGTGTCTTTACGGCTCCGCAGGCCTTTGGCATTCTGGTGATGCAAATCAGAAAGTCGTTGACATGAGTCTGAGAGCTCCAGCTGTCCAACGGCCCCTTAGATTCCCGTCATCATCGTGCTTTAAGGGATTTCACATGACATGTTCGCGCTTGCCTCTATTTCTCAATTCATCAGTATTGATCCATGAACTGGGCGTTTCGTGATTCTAAACCACCAAGTAACTGAGCTTCAGTTATTTCAGGTAATTCAATTACACCAACTACGACCTGACATTTAATTGACTAATACCTGTGAAGTGATTGGATACAAACACCCTCAATAACTCTCGGTCCCCCTGCTCTGCACGGAGTGAAACAGTGACAAACTGCACGATGTAACCGGAGCTCTCTCCAGTCCCATGATGCCAAAAGAAACTAACCACTGCAGCTTCAATGGGCAGCTTCCTGCCCAGTCCTGTGACACAATCTGTTCCTCATGAATGATTTTCTTGTGTGAAAGATGTAACGATCCCTTTACATTTGGCAACGGCTGGAACAGATTCATCTTATCCTTTGAACCTTTTGTTTTAACAAAATTCTTGTCTCCTAATCAGAAGGTGTAGAGGTGAAATGCACATTTAAGAGACCTGAAAAGCAAGCAAAACCACCTGACACAGAACAAAGTGATATAAACAAAGTACCAAATGGCACATTTTGTCGAAAAGATAGCCGTAGCTCAGTTGTCATGAGACAAAAACAAATTTCAAATTCGGCCAATCCGTTTAAATTATTTCCCAAGATACGAAACTTAACTTCGTGTTTTTATAACATTTAAACCAATGAAACAATCCGATGTTTTGGGGATAAATATCAGACATTTTGAAAAGTTAGACAGAGAAGCAAAAAGAACTGCCAAAAGACCAACAGCTGTAGGCTTCTCGTCAGAGCTCTCTGACCAATACCTGTCTGGAGAAGGCGTATCCTCAGAAAGAAAAAAAAATCTAAACCGACCTGGAGAGAGATTCTACACAGGAAAATCGACATTAGACACTCGACAAAGATGAGTGGTCTATGAGCATGCTTTTTAAAATAAATAT
Organism: Hemiscyllium ocellatum; assembly: GCF_020745735.1. Lineage (NCBI taxonomy): Eukaryota > Metazoa > Chordata > Chondrichthyes > Orectolobiformes > Hemiscylliidae > Hemiscyllium > Hemiscyllium ocellatum. The sequence continues at coordinate 404,687 of NC_083422.1, read as the reverse complement.
TAATTAGGATTTTATTGGACCAGCATTGTAGAGAGGGAGGTAAAAGTTAATTTTCAGAAAAAGAAGTTGTCAATAGTTATTCGTGAACGTTCCCTGTTAGATTTATGGAACAGCATTTGAAATGCTTACGTTAAATAATTTCTTTGAGGATAGTTCTTTGCCTCGCGAATTTTAACAGATTGCAGCAGGGGGTGAATCTTTTACTGTGGTTATGGTTTAAATTAGCAGAGTGTTTTACCCCGTTTGGGTGGTTCGTCCGGGATTTAAACAGTTAGGGGGCTCGTTGCCAGAATTTGAACAGGCTGGGTTTTGGATTTGCATTATGAAAATGTTTAGACAGATTCAATTTAAGGTTTGGAGAGAGTGGAATTGATTTTGGGTACGACACAGCCCTAGAGATTAAGCACTTGCAGGTTAGTGTCCCAGATCTTTAACTAACACATCGTTGTGATTATTTGTTTAATTACGGTTAGTTGTAGTTAATTAAAGTAAAAGTGAGAGAAATTGTTATTAAAATTGCTGAAAAAGATTCTGAGATTTCACGGTGATTCTCAATTTTGCCAAGGAAACTTAAAGAATGACATAAAAAAGGTCATTCTGTCAGAAATAGCAAAGAAGTCAGATGTGGATTCAACGAAGGTCAAACGTAATCCTGAAATTGTTAGGGAATTGCTAACGCACTTAGGTGTGTTTCAGAAATAGACAAGTACAGCAGAGGGAGTAAAAACTTAAAATACAACTGAGTAAATTGGATTTAGAAGATTTGCGAGTGAGAAAGAGAAAGGCAGAGACAAGAAAGAGAGAGAGAAAGAGAAAGCGAGCAAGAACAGAGAGAGAGAGGGAGAGAGAGACAGAGAGAGAAGGTTCTCAGCTGAAACAAGTGCGAGAGTAGAAAGAGATAGTGAAAGCGAGAGAAAAGCAAGGGATACGGAAGGAGAGAGGGAAGAATACGCAAGACAAAAAGAGAGAGATTTTGAAGTTCGGAATTTGCCACTAAGTCAGCAAAGTCAAGTTAACAGGATGGAGCTGAAAATACACAAATATTTCAAAACACTGCCACATTTTGATGAAAAAGATGTTGAAGCCTTCTTTATTTCATTGAAAATTTTAAAAGGAAGATATAGTGGTCCAAGGATTTATGGGTAATGCTAGTTCTGACTAAACAGGTCGCCTGAGCTAGTAAGGTATTTAGCATGCAGTCAGATGAGGGGACAAGAGATTATGAACAGGGAAAATAAGCTATTTTAAGTGCTTATGATTAATTACTATAAACATAAAGACATTATTTCAGAATCGGAAAGAAGGAACAAAGGCAGACATGTTAAGGTCGAAATAATTAAACAGTCATTTGGGTGAAGGGTGTGTGGGTTAAAAATAGATAGGATCTTTGAGGCTCTTAGAGAGATTATTCTGCTGGAGGAGTTTAAAGCATCACTTCCAGAGATATTCAGAATTCACATGGAGGAATATAAAGTTCAGGAAGTGAGAAGAACACAACCATTTCTAGTACCTTGTTCATGACATGAATATTATAATGCTGTACGGCTCAATCGTCCATTTTCGATTATGATATATTTCCTTGGGTGAATGCTGACCTTCTTCAAAAAGTAAACAACTGGAATTTTTCAATTCCATCCTCATCTTCCTGCGGGAATACAGATCAACTCTGATGTCACGTGCATCGATTGCAACTTTGACAAGATTGAAAAAAAATATGTAGCTAAAATTGTTTTGATGGATAATATTGCTTTAAAATGATCGAATACCTCCTGGCATTGTTCTGCCCAATGAAACTTTGTTTTCTTCTTCACCAAATCTGCTAATGGTGTCGGTACAGTGTTGACATTTGGAACAAACTTCCGGTAGAATCCATTTAGTCTCAAGAATCAAAGCTTCTCTTTCATCCAGCTTCGTCATGGGGATTGTTTGATGGCTTTAGTCTTTATGTAACATGTGGTCAACCAACTACAACCGACTTTATGTCCAAAGAACATCACCTCTGCTTGAATTCAGCATTGTTTATGGTTATTACCAATTTTGCTTCTCGAGTCGTTCAAAGAGCTTTACTTACTCTACCATGTGATCTTTTCAGGACTGAGGAAAGATCACGATATCGTCCAAATAGACGGCACAGTTTGTTAACCCAGCCAAAATTCTGTTCGAGAGGCTTTGGAATGTGACGAGTCGTTCAAAGAGCTTTCTTTAAATTAATATGGGCCATTTGGGATTGCTAACTCAAAAATTTCTTTCGCAGTCACTGATCCAACTTAGTTATGCAAGTGGCTTTCTGACTTTCTCGATACAGTCCTCCAATCTCGAAATTGGATACGAGTCCAATTTTGGAAGAGGGTTGATCTTCTGATAATCCACGCAAAATTGTTGATCCTGTCCAGTTTGGTAACTACGATGATCAGTGACCACACTCACTCTGGTTTGGTTGGATAATATCATCATCAAGAATGGCCTCCAATGCCTTTTTGGCATGTCTTACTTTGAAAGGATTAATCCAATAGGGGTTTTGTTTTATCAGAGCAGTATTCCCTACACCGACTTTATGGACAATAGCATCAGGCTTCCCCATTTGATACTGACATATGTTCTTATTCTGCAGTAACACACATTTCAACTGTATTCTAAGCACATGCGACAGATAGTTTACCTACCTATCCCACTTTGAAGGACTTTGGGGCATATCAAAATCCACACCATCTGTGTTTGATTCCTCACTCAGTGGAGCAATAGCGAGCACCTGATTTCTCCAGCTCTTTCAAGCTACATCAATAGAGTTTCAAAATATGCACATGACATACCTTTTCTATCTGGCATGTTTACTGCATATTTCATCTTAATTAACGTTTTCTTAATTTTATATAGACCACTAAACCTGGTTTGAAGGGATTTCGTGTCACTGGTAACAGTACTAACACGTCATCACCTCGTGAAAAAGTTCCAATCTCGGAGCTTTCCTCTGGCACCTGCGCCATTCTATGCTGTGCCTGCTTTAGATGTTCGTTAACTATCTAACTTATGTGATTTAATCTCTCCCTAACCTCTGATATATAATCTAGGTTTGAGAACCCAGACTTTGGTTCTGTCAGTTTTTCTTTAATTAATTTCCAAGGGCCTCTTACTTCATGCCCAAATATTAACTCGAAAGGTGTGAACTGAATAGATTTGTTTGGGGCATCTCTAATGGCAGGAAGTGCGAATGGGATGCCTTTATCCCAGTTATTCGGGTACTCCTGAAAACACGCTCTCAAAATTGTCTTTCAAGGTCTGATCCTATCTTTTCCAACTCTACATTGTCCTGTGTAAGGTCAGGTTGGGGTGTCCACGCAGGACTGGGGAAGTAACCACGGGAATGATTGACAGCATGTCACTTCCAGTAATACAGTTTGTTCTTGGGAATGATTTAGTGTGAGACAAGATGGGACTGACACCCACTCTTGTAGAGAAGCACCATGAACACCAGGTAACTGAGGAGATCCACGAAAAATGCCCTGGAATTTTCCCAGACTGTGTAGTAACCCGATCCCACAATCATAATTTACAGAATGAAGGAAAAACTGAAGCGAAAGATGAAGAAGTTTAGGTTCAGTTATGCCACACCCTGTTTGAAATTATGGTGCAGGAAAAATTTGAAAAGGCAGAGGTTCAGGCAGAAGTGCTCAGACCTGAAAGGGTAATGGATTTACAACCGAAAGGTGAGACAATAAAAAACACATATGTTGATGCATACTCCAAAAAGAAGGCAGATAATATCCTTGAGGGCTATTATCTTAAAGATAGAACCCAAAGACGAAAATGGAGTCCACAGCAGGTTACTGCAAAAGATGCATGGGGAGAAGTGTGCTTGATTGTGTTGCCGGTGGCACAAAGACAGGAAGTGTTTTGCGTAGTACATGGACTACAAGGAGGATGTCACCTAGGTGTAAGGAAAACTCACATTGAGGGACTAAAACATTTCTATTGGCCTGGAATGGAAAAGCATGTGGTTATCTTTTGCCATAAATGTAACATATGCCACACGTTATCTAAGCCACAGATGGTAATAAAATCAGCACCTTTGTTGCCAGTTCCCTCATTGAAAGAACCTTTCATGAGGGTTATAATTGATTGAGTATGTTCTAAACTAAAATTGAGAATGACTATCTGCTCAATATATTTGTTGTGTCGACCAAATTTCGGAAGGCAATTCCATTTCGGATTATTAAGGCAGAAAGTTTGGTAGAGAAGTTAGTTGCTTCCTTCATGCAGTATGGGCTACCCTGAGAAATGCAATCAGACCAAGGGTCTATTTTTACTGACAGGTTGTTTAAGGAATCATGAATAGTTGAGGCATACAGCACTTTAAATCAATTGCGTTATGTGCTAATCACTGGGAACTTTAGAAAGGAGGCATCAGTCCCTGGAGGCCACGATAAGAGCTTAATGATAAATTAGCCGAATGACTGGGATACTGATGTCCAATTCGTATTGTTTATCATTAGGGATGCCCCAAACTAATCCACTCAATTTACTCCCTTTGACTTAGTATTCGGACATGAAGTCAGAGGCCCTTTAGAATTAATTCAAGAGAAATTGACAGGGCAATAGTCAGAGATCTCACATGTGGATTATGTGTCAGATGTGAGGGGGAGATTAAATTGAGTAGATATTCAGCCAAACAGCAGCTAAAAAAGGCACAGCATAAAACGGCAAAAACTGGCAGATAAATAAAAACCCTGAAATTTGAACGTCTTCCCGAGGGAATGGTGTATTAGAATTGTTATTGAGGGACGGGATCCCTTCAAAACTAGATGAATGGTCCTCATAAAATTGAGAAAAGGTTGAGTCGGGTGTACTACCCAATAAAGATGCCAGATGGGGGGAGAAAAACTATCCGGTATGTAATGTGAACAACTATAACCATATTATACTGGAGAGAAGTAACTGGAGAAACCGATGTTAGTTACTGCCCTGCAGAGTGAGGAATCAAATTCAGATGATGTGGATTCTGATGTCCCTAAAAATAGATTTTAAAATAAAGAGGTCTTTAAGGAGTTGGGTAGGCTAGTAATCTATCTGCCTCAGGAACACAGAACGCTGCTGAAAGATTTGTTACTGCAGTATATGGACGTATGTTGCAACCAGATGAGGAGGATGAATGCTATTGTTCTTGAAGTAGATGCCGGAAATGCTGCTCTAATAGAACAACACCACTATCAGCTTAATCGTTTCAATGCCGGATAGGTCCCGAAGGAAACAGACGCTATGCTCAAGGAGGATATCATTGAACCGAACCAGTCGAAGTTGAATTCATCGATTGTCTTATTTCCCAACATCGGCTGGGAATCAACGATGTTGCTTGGATTATTGAAAAGTCAATGCCGTTACAAAATCAGGCTCATATCCAATTCCGAGATTGGAGGACTGCATCGAGAAAGTCCGACAATATAATTACATTACTAATTTGGAAAAACTGCGTGGTTACTGGTAGGTACCTTTATCAGAGAAAGAGAAAGAAAATTCTGCTTTTGTAACCCCGAATGGGATATATCAATTTAAGCTGATGCCCTTCAGAATGATGAACGTCCCCGCCAAATTGCAAATGCGCATGATCGGAGTTATGGCTAAGGTAACAATCTTTTCAGTCCACTTGGATAATGTAGTGATCTTCAGTGTGTCCTCGAAAAATCACATGGTAGAGCAGGAAGAGCTCTTTGGATGACTATGAGAAGCAAAACTGATAATAAACTTAAACAAAACTGAATTGGCGCAAGCAGCATTGATGTTCATGGTTCATATCGTCGGTTATGGAAAGTTTTCCCCATGGAATGCAAAGACGAAGGCCATTGAGTAATTTCCAAGACCAATGTCGAAGAAATATGTGCTTTCGTACTTTGGATTAAGCAGATTCGATCGAAGGCTTGCTCCAAACTTCATCAGTGCAGTGGCAGCATTTGCTGAAGAAGATCAAAAAAGTTTCGTTGGACAGAAGAATGTGAGGAGGCATTTGGCCAGTTCAAAGCAATATTAACAAAAAAAAGTAATAGCGATACCAAACCTTGAAAAAGCCTTCATAGTTGCCATCAATATTAGTTACATAAGAATTGGTGTCGTACTGCTACAGGAAGATGACAATGCGATTGAACTGTCAGTTGATTACTTTTTGAAGAAACTTAACACACACTAGTGTAAATACTCCGCCAGCGAAAAAGAACTATAGAGTTTGATAATGGTGTTACTTGTCTGAAGATGGGGTTTGCACAAAAATGATACATAGAGACTGAAGAGCAGAGAGAATCTACTGAGGAAAAGCTACAAAGGACACACGGTAAAGATGACTGGTTCTGAAACTTTATTTTTGCCGATCGTAATAGGATTTTTTTTAACTTGACCACTATTGTAGAGGGGAAGGTGAAAGATCGGTGCAAGATAAAAGAGGTGTAGGTAGTTATTAGATAATTATTCTCCGTTAGCTTTTTTAAAAATGTTCTTAATATTTTACTTTAAATAGTGACTTTGGGGATCGGTCTTGGCCTCTCAAATTTTGACAGATTACAGCGGGGGTGAATCGTTTCTTTCTTGCAGGTTTAAACTAGCGCAAGGGTTTAACTCGTGTCATAACAACGCACAGGCATTTTTTTTTATTGAAAAACATGCAACCGGAGGTATAGAATAGAACTGATAGGCCGGAAAGTACGTCAGGACTGTTGTTTTGGAGCAGTAAAGCCTTTTGAGCTTGCCCAGTCTGTTTCACGGCTTCTTTAATCGCTTTGTCACCCTTCTACTCTGAATACAGCCTTACACGACTATGGGAAACGTGTGACCTTGCAGTGAAAAGTAAAACAGTAGAGTATCATATATTTTATATTCGCACAGATGATGTGAGTACATCTGGCTAAAACTGAATTAATGGCCAATTTCTAATTACTGAGATGGCAGTTAACAGTCAACCATATTGCAGATGGTCACCGTCATATATAGGCCAGAGCAGATAATGATGTCCGATTATCTTCCCTCAAGGATATTAAGGAACTAAATAGGAATTTCTCCAGCATTCGATAATTGTTTCGTGGTTACCATCATATCCAAATTCCAGATTATATCAATTGTAATAATATTCCACCATTTACCATTGTGGGATTTGAATCCTTGTTAAATCCAGAACATGAACTAAGATTTAGTTTATAAGTTTAGTCTCCCCTCCACATTTTCCGATCTATTTTCAAGGCATGAAGAAAAAAAAAGTATCTTCAAACGTAGCGCTCTGAATATGCCCCAGTCATAACCCTCAAAATACTCTGCACAATGCTGTCCTGAATATATGCACGTTCTAATGTTGAGCAACATTTGAAAAGTGGAACTGCTGTCATTCTGAGAAGGCAAATTGATCGAGAATTTAAAAAATGTATAGATATTGGGCAGTTCTGCAACTGGTCATCAAGATCTATTTATCCAAATTCTGCCATATTTTCATAGGAACTGGTAAGAAATTTGATGTCATTATCGATAGATGCCTGGATGAGTGACACTCCAATAATAAGCAGCCTCAGAGATCTCCAGAGACTCCAGGGCAGAGCAACAGCACATCTATCAGGTTTGTTTCAAACTTTCCACCAGTGCAATGATTACAGTGCGTAGCATCAGTACACTTCACTGAGACAGCCATCAACCCCCTATTTCGTTTCAAACCTACTTCATTTAACAGTTGAACGAACAGGCACATAAGATGCATGGGAAATTCACGATCTACATGTTTCACAACAAGTCAGAAACGGTAAAGCCTTAAAACTTTTTCAAAATTTCTTGACTGTCAGTAAGTCAAATTTCTATAACACCCTTTTTGACAGCATTCTGTGTGTCTCTGGATTTCGCAGGCTAGTAGGGTCAAGGAATCAGATTTCCTCGAACTTCCAAGTAGTATCCAAGGCATTGCCACATATTTACATTCGGTCTAATGGAGCTCTGCCGAACTGTTAAAGTAAGTTATAAAAATATATTGCATCCAATGTTCATTTGATATCTTGGATCGATGCGAGAGTCGTAACACAGTGGATGATCTAAGTCTTAAATTACAATAGACGTTTCGAACACTACGTAATATATCAGGAAGTAGAAGTGGATATTGTTAATCTCATTCTGTGATTCACTCATCGCAACTGACTGCTGCTAGCGCTGTCAGCATTCATTACTCGGTGTAAACTGTCATTCAGAAGGTTATGATGCCTATGTGATGATCATTAACCGTATTCTTCTCAGGAAATAAAGGATAATTCGATAAAAATGCTAACCATTAGCTTTTCAGCAGATTGAGAAATGACTTGATGCAACTTAAGCTGACATAAATGCCTGAATGGTCACACGCTCGTGGTTGGTATTGAAGAGATAAAAGAGGGAGCTTTTCACACAGTAAGTACTGAGGCCATGTTATCTAGTGGCTGGAAATGTCAATTAGGCAGTTTCAATGGCGAGTATTCAAGATAGGAATTGGCTGATTATACGGATTGAAAAACTGTGAGGCAACATAGAGTAGATTGGCATGAGAGATAGGATCGTTACTTGTTCGATCAGCTGAAAAGCCTAAATATGCTCCATGAAACGCCTATGGTTCTGTGATCTAAGAGGAATTGGGATAAGTGCGTGAAACGCCATAAAATATACAGTTACAAGTTGAAACCTGTGAAATAGAACCATCATTAAGACAATGGGCTGAACGGTTTATAACCATGCTGCAGAAACACCAAAACTGGTTTCTTTGGACACCAGATTTAATCAGATCCTGGTCTCCTTACAACCTTAGTGCAAACAAGCACAAAAAATCTGAATTCCAGAGGTGAGTTGAATGTAACTGCCATTGACATCAAGACCACTTTTGACTGAGTATGATATTAAGGAGAGCAATAAAGACTCGAGTCACTGCAATTCAGAGTCAAGATGCTGTGCTTGGTGGCCTATCTTGCACAAAGGATATTACTTGAGGTGAGTGTGGTCATTTAGTTAATCTCATCCCAGTCATTTCTGGACAGGAGTTCATCAGGTCAGTGTCGTGGATTGCCAATATTCACTGATGATTGCATGATATTCATTATTTTGGCCACTCCGCTGAGAGCAAAGCAGTCTCTGTCCAAACGCAACCAGACCTAGAGAAAAATGCAACACTTCACTAACAAGAAGCAAACAGCATACATGCCGCACAATTGTCTGGAAATTATCATCTTCAATGGAGACTATACCTATTGTCCCTTGCTATTCAATATTGTTACCATCAATGAATACCCTTCCTGTCAATATTCACGGGGTTGTCATCTCCAACAAGAAAGAGACTAACCATTGCCCTCTTGACACTAAATGATGTTACTATCACTGAATTTCTTCCACGATCAAAATCCCCGCATAATTGGACATTGAACTCGAAATGCCATATCGATACTGTAGTTGCAGGAGCAGGTAGCAGACTGGGAGTTCTGCATAGAGTTACATATATCTGTGTGGCAAGTTATTTTTTTTTAGTGTGAATGTGAGGACAGCCAGGCTTACTTTTATCATAGCATTCGTCAGTCTTTTTCAGTTAATGTATATTCTGATGTTTTCTATGTTCTGCATGAGATTGAAAAAAATAATTATTTATATTCCATTCATTTCAGCATTTTCGCTCACCTAACCTGGATTTTCTTTTTTATTTGTACACTCCTGTTGTCCGAATCAACAATTGCCTCCCTGTATCTTTTGAAATTGGCGTGAGCGCAGACAGCTAAAAATGATGGGCTGGACCCTTCGACAGTTTATTAGTTACAGTTACAATCTGAAAATTACTCGTTTTTACTGAATCACTATTTCCCATCATGAGCCAATTCTCCATCTGAACCAATGTGTTAATTCCATCACCGTATGCTCTTATATTGTGCCATAAATGGCAGGTAAATCAAAAAGAAATATTTAACTGGATTGAGGATAAGCACAAATAAGCCAGTTTCGTCCTTAGAAGTGACCAGGCACAAAACGAATGAGATAATTGGAAAACTGTATTTTGAGATTATTATATTTCAACAAGTATGATCTTACTTATTCATAATTAAAGAGACATACCTGCCAAAGAACACATTATGACATTTACTTTGTTTCGGAAGAAAGGTGTAAATACTGCCATTTGTTTGCAGCTCAGGCATACAGCAGAATGTTTTCACACCGTTAGCACCAGCAACGACTTCTATGGATATAACAATGTTAATAAATCAGATCCTGAATTGCCCAAAATTAAACATTTTCCACATTAAAATAGCTTGTGATTCCAATGTGTTCAATGCCAGCAATGGGCAAAATTGAATGAAGGCCATATAATTTTGAATTGTGCAGTGCGTGATCAGATTGTAAAACATCTGCTTGGCTGGAAATAGCACATTATGGACGTCAGTATGTTCTATACCTTTGAACTGTTGGGAAGATAAAAGAAATGGTAACTGTTTCATACATCATAAAATATCTAATATTCCTTTATGTTTAATTAAAACTTATTTGAATATTAATGTTTTTAGTTAATGCCCTAATATGTTGCATTCATCAGTTGTTAAACTAATAGCTATTTATTTTTCACTTATGGATGAGTCCATATTTTGCTGACACCATTTATTACCCACACCTAATTTTCATTGAGACAGTGGTGGTGACCTTCTTCAATCGCTGCAGTCTTTTGCAGTCTGTTTACCAACAAGGCCATTAAGAGGGAACTTCTAGGATTTTGAACCAGCGTCAGTCCAGGAGGAGCAATATTGTTCCAAAATCAGGATGGTAAATGGCTTGGGTGCGGGAGGGGTGCGGAATGTAGTTGTGTTCCCATATACTTTCTGGGTTGATAAGGTGCTATCTGAGACGCCATAATGAATTTCTGCTGTGCGCCTTGTACACCTGCAAAACATTGGTGTTGGAGCAAAAGGATTCATACAGATGTAAAGCCAATGAAACAGGCTGCTTTGTTTTGAATGATTTCAGGTCTGCATTCATTCAGTCAATTGAGGAATATTCCATCACAATCCCAACCTTTAAATTGTAGGTAGTGGAATGCATTTTTGTAGTCAGGAAGTGTGTAACTCGCTGCAGTAATTCTGTCGTCTCACCTGCTCTTGTAGCTCTTGTGCTTAAGTGGTGAGTCCAGTTGAGTTTCCGACGAATTATAACCCTTGGCATGTTAATAATGGTGGCTCCAACAATGAAAATACCATTGAATGTGAAGGGGCATTGGTTACATTTTCTCTGAAATATGATTGCCGCAGCCTGGCATTTATGTGATACGAATGTTCCTTATCACTTGTTGCATGTGAACACGGATCATTTCAGTACCTGAGGAGTTTGAATGATAAGCAACTGTGCTATCATCAGCAAATATCCGCACTTCTGACGTTACGATGGAGCGAAGAATATTAATGAAGTATGTGAAGATGATTAGGCCTGGCACATACCCTGAGGAATGCCTGCAGAGATGTTCTTGATCTGAGTCGACCGACCTGAAGAACTACAACCAACTTTCTCTCTGACAAATATGAGTCTGCGACTGAAGTGTTTACCTCCAAACTCCCATTCATTGCAGATTTACCAGGGTTCTTTCGTGCCACACTGGGTCAAGTACACACTTAATACGAAGGCCTGTTGTTTCCATCTCATCCCTCGCATTAAACTATGTTATTCTTGTTTCAACCAAGGGCCAGATCAGGTCAGGAGCTGAGAGGACCTGGAAGAACCCAAATTGCACGTCGCTGAGCAGGTTATTGCTTAGCAGGTGATACATCATAGCACTGTTGATGACACCTTCCATCACTTTACTGATTATCGAGAGCAGACCGATGGAGCAGTAATTGGCTGGGTTGGATTTATTCTGCTTTTTCTGTACAGTACATACCTTGGGCAATTTACGATATCGCTGGTAGATGCAAGTATTGTAACTGTACTGGAACAGAATGGCCAGGGGAGCAGCAGGTGGTGGAACAGCGTCTTCAGTACTATTGTCAGAATGTTGTGAGGGCTGCATGCTTTGCAGTATCCAGTGTCTCCAACCGTTTCTTGATATCATGTGGAGTGAATCAAATTGGCTGAACACTGATATCTGCTGGGCACCAATGAAGGAGGACGAGACGATCGTCCACTCAGCTCTTGCGGCTGAGATTTGCTCCAAAAGCGTCAGGCTGATTTTTTTACACTGTTATACTAGACTCTTCCATCGTTCAGACATTTGTGTTGACTCGTCCTGCACTTTTTGTTTTGTTGTGCACCACCATTAACGCAAGAATGTGGAGTACTGCAAAGCTGAGATACAATCCATTGGATGTGAAATGTATCTGTCTATCCATTCTATGTGACATACGTGGAGTCCTTTTTGGTGGCTTCACCAGGTTGACACTTCACCTTCAGGTAGGTCCTCATGCTGATCCTGGCATACACTCCTGCAAACGCTATTGAATCAGATTTGATCCCCTGAGTTGGTTACAATAGTTGAGTGTTTGATATTCTAGGTCATGAGGTTACAGTGGTTCCGGAGTTCTATTCTCATGCTACTAATGGCTCACAGTGTCTCATAAATGCCCAGTTTTGAGTTTTGGAATCTGTTATCCTCAGTGGGAAGGCGGGACATCAACTCCACAAGCACTGTGTGGTGGTCACTCTCATGGACGAATGTATCTGAAGTTAGTGGATTGGTAAGAATGAAGTCAAGCGATTTTTCCATAGATTAGTTTCCTAAACTCGCAACTGCAGAAACAGTCTAGCAACTACGTCCATAAAGACTGTATCAGCTCGATCAGTAGAGGTTGTTGCCTAGTCACTTTGTGATTGTCATTAAAGGTCCGCACCCAGAGCAATAGATAAACCCTTGCCATCTTCTTACTTCCTCCAATTGTTGTTCAGCATGCAGGAGTACTCATTCATAAGCTGAGGGAGGACAGTACATGGTAATCAGCAGGGGGTTTCATTGTCCATTCTTAAAGTGAAGCCATGAGACTTCATGGGTTCCGGCGTCTTTGTTGAGAACTGCCAGTGAAAACCCTGTATACCACTGTATACCACTGTGCCACCACTATTGTTCATTGTGTCCTGCCTGTAGGGAAGAATTTATCCAAGGGTTATAATGGTAGTGTCTAGGGCATTGTCTGCAAAGTAATACTCCTTAAGTAAGTCTCTGTCAGGTTGTTGCTTGACTAGTTTTTGAGATAACTCTCCTAAGTTTGGCACTTGACTCCAGATAGTAGTAATGAAGACTTCGCATTATCAACAGGGCTGTTTCTGTCATTCTCCTTCCCTGTGCCTCGTTTGATGCCAGATGATTTGGTCACTCTCATTCCTTTGACATCTTGTAACAACTGGAAAAAGCCCTACAGCCCAACAGGTCCACACTGACCACGCAAATTATATCCGATGAAACCCATTCCCATATTCTATTGTTCTACGTTTATCCCTGATCAAGGCACCTTACCTACACATCCCTGAATAGTATCAACAAGTCAGATTGGACAATTCAAATATTTGGGTTGTGGGCTGCAACCGGAGCACCCATCCGAAACCCACACAGACACGGGGAGAATGTGAATCCTCCACACGACAGTCGCCCAAGGGTGAAATAAAAACTGGGTCCCTGGCACTGTGAGGCAATAATACGAACCACTGACCGACTATGTCGCCCTGACCGGACTTACTATCACACTCACCAGGTTTTGAAGTACTCAGTGACCAGTTCACCTATCAAGCACTGCACTCACTGACGTATACTTTCCTTTTCACCGATCATCTCTGAACTAATTCATCTACATTGTCATGTTCACCAGCCAGGCATGTACTCACTGACTTACACTATCCCATTCATCAATCACACCGTTACTCATTGATCTGTGCTGATCAGTTCACCCAAAACACTGATCTAAACTGCCTAATCTTCCATCACACTTGTACCCACTGATGTAAACTATTATGTTACGCTATTATCCATATGCACATCAAGGTACACTGTTCTGTTCATTTGTCATCCATGTACAAGCTGACCTACACTGTTCCATTCAACCATGCATATCAATCCAACGTATCCCAATCACATATCATCTGTGTCCAAATTGAGTAACACTGTCTCTTTCAACCACCAACCATGTACTCATTGAACTAGACTGTTCTGTTCACCCATTATCTTTGTTCCCAATGATATAACTGACCCCTTCACCTCCCTTTTCTCTAATCAAAAGTGCCTCGTTTATCCATCACCTTGGTACTCACTTACCTACATTCTTCTTTTGAACTATCACACCTGCAATTATTGAGCTATACCATTACAATCGCATATCATTCATCTACCCAGTGATATACGCTATCACAATCACACCTGGACACACTGACACACACTCGCTTGTTGACCCATCAATTGTATAGTTCCTGAGCTGCTCTGACTCGTCAAGCCATCAACCGTGAAAAACCTGACCAACACAGCCAGAATTCCCCATCATCCCTCTACTTACTCGCCAGCAACGCCACATTCACCACCACCGCATACTCCAAGATCTACAATGTTCCTTTCACCGATCAAGTCTGTACTAAATAACTGACATGGTCCTGACCCCAAGTAAATTGTGCACACACTGACCTACACAGTTCCGTTCAACCATCAGGCGTGTAATGACCAACACCACCTCATTTATGAATCAATCCTGTAATCACCTGACATTCACCCAAAAACATTGCAGTCTTTGCTCTACACTGTCCTGTTGAGCCATCACCTTTGAAATCACAGACCAAGACTGCCCATTCCCATATCACAGCTGTACTTATTGACATATTCTCTTCTGCACACCAACCAAAAATGTACTCATGAGCTTTACTGCCACATTCACCAAACACTCTGTGCACACTGACCAACACTGCCCTGTACACTCATCACATCATCACTCACTGACTTACACTGTCTCTTTGGCACATCACTTCTTTGATTATACTTTTTCCTGGTCACACATTACATTGAAGTCAATGACCAACGTTGTCACTGACTGCCTGCATTCTCTCTGCACTGACTGAAAATGGTCCGTTCACACATCACTGCTGCAGTCGTTGACCTGCACTGTCATTTTCAGCGATCACAACTGTGCTCATTGACCTCGGTGTCACCTTCAAACATCACAACTGTATTCACGAGCTCCTGCTCTCCCGTTCACGTATCAGATCTATTGTCATTGATCTACGTTGTCCCGGTCACTTTTCACCAACATACCCATTGACCTTCACTGTTCTGTTCAGCTATCACCACTGTAATCTCAGACCTACGGTTTCCTACGCAAGAATCAGCCCGCTACTACTGACGTCGAGTGTACCACACATCTATCAGGCATCTACGCCCTGCTCTAACTAGAACTTTTATCCGTCACTCATGTCAGTACAAGCAACATTGCTCATTCTCCCACCACAGCTTTTCTGGTCGGTGATCATTGACTAGAGTTGTGCCTCGGGGATCACTGTTGGGACCGCAATTATTCACAATTTAAATAGATGAATGGAAGTTGGTAAGCACGTGTGGTTGGTCAGAGTGTTCAGAGGACACTAAGATGAGTGGTAGAGCAAAATGTGCAGAGGACTGCGAAATGTTACAGAGGGACACAATTGGCTTAAATAATTAATCAAATGGAGTGCAACATTAACAAATGTGAACCCGTCTATTTCCATCATTGCTAAAGGGATGGAGTTTGACAACATGGCATCTTATGTTGCAGCTATTACGGATGCTGGTAAAGCCAAACTGGTATTACGGCGTGCAGTTTTGTTCTACTTACTTGAGACAGGATACACTCGCACTCGATGGGATGCCTAGAAATGTGACAACGTTGATTCCGCACTTGAGAGGGTTTGCTTATGAGAAGAGACTTAATGGATTGGGAGTTTAATCTAGGAGAAAGTGAGGACTGCGGATGATGGAGGTCAGGGTCGGAATTGTGATGCTGAAAAGCACGGCACGTTAGCCAGCATCTGAGTAGCAGGAGAATCCACATTTTAGGCTTTATCCCTGCATCTGGAATGAGGCTTGTGGGCCAGGGATCTGAGACATAAATGGGAGGAAGATAGGGTTGGATGGAAGGTATCTAGGAAAGATGTCTCCATATCTGACAGAAATGAGCTGTGCCTCCACTAATGTCACCTACTGCATCCGTTGCACCAGATGTGGTCTAATCTACATCAAGGAGACCGAACGCCAATTTGGGGAACATCATGAGTAACATTTCAGGTGATAATATGATTCAGTATCATATTTTGTTCCTTTGACCTTATTTAAACTGCATTTATCATGACTGAACGCTTACACATATGTCTCGAGCCAAAACTTATGAGTGGTTGAATCCCTAGGGACAGTGGCTCAGCTTTATGCACCACTCTATTCTGTCGAAACTTCACAAAACCTCTTTGTGTCATTTCAAGACTATATAGCGTCTTCGTGGCACAATGGACATTGGAGTACAAGTAGTTAACTGAAAATGTTTATTCAAAGACTAAACATGTTAACCTACAAGATGCTAATTGTCACACTATAGGCTTTACCGTCTGCCTCCAAGTCCGTTAATTGACACACTGGAGACTTTGCGAATTATATAAATAAGAGATCCTCTCAATGAATCATCACATTGAGCAAGCAGCAAACTGTGAATCTTGGGAGAGGACCAGGACAGTTCAGGATCTGAGAGTAAAACGTTATGTTATGTTAATGGCAAAGTCTTCATGCAACAGAATTGAATCTTTCCAGAATTGATCAGAATCTACATTATTTACAGAATCAGATCGTAAATGGATTCGGATCTGACAACCACATGTTGGAGAGTTACATCAACCAACAGAAGCGTGTACCACGCATTTCATGTTCTGTCCACATGCTATGACCAAACTCCAGTCAATTGGCGAATCTATCAAATACTTCGGATAATCCAAGCAGGATATTATCCAATATTGACGTTTGTTGGTGTCCCTGGCAAGTCACCTTCATCAACCTTGATTATGGTTTAAGACTGTAGACTTGTAATTCTGTCCAATCCACTGCAATCGTTCCTAATTTTTTTTATAAAGCAGCTTTCCGCTGCTCACAGACCGAAACTTACTCATGAATCAATACCCAACCGTGAACCCTCAATCCCTGAGTTGAATTCATTTAGATATTTCTTACCAAGCAGCTCAGATACCCGAGGAGGCGTTGAGATTTGAATGCGAGTGCCCTGCGTCCAAGGCTGGGACCTTAACACTCCATCACAGCAACCCTGAAACAATATTAATTCAATTACTAACTCGACTTAGTTCGCCTATAATTTTACCCATGTTCAGAGCTCATTCATTCCACGATTTTCAGAGGATTACTCTCTGCAAAACAGTATAATACAGCAGATATATAAGCTTAGTTTTCCATAAAGGAGATCTCAGCGTAAACCTTTGCATGTCAGCGTATATTGTGCATCTTCAGTATAACAACCAGTAAAATATCTCTTCACATCTCACAGTATTTCAGGTATTCTACCATGTCTTTGTTCATTTTACCAAACTGTCTGTCGCCTCGTAAATTCTGCTGCTTTCATTTTCCTTATTAATGGCATTGCTATTTTTTCCTGATCATCCATATTTTTAAAAGAAAATTCCCATAGTGTATTGGCAACAATGTAGGAAACGAGTGGCTCAATTACTATAGATCTGAAATCTAATCATCACACTGTCCTGATCATTGCGTACAGGAGAGGTGGTTCACAAGGTTGTGTAAATATTCAGCAACCTATTCCGTACTTGGACTTAAGAAAACACAGAGGGAAAGTAATGAATATTTCACATACAATCAAGTATACACAAAACGGACACATATGTACGCATTCATGCATGCATCTGCTCATGTTGTTGCACACCAATACACAATGGGAATTCTCTTTTAAAAATAAGGATGATCAGAAAAAAATAGCAATGTCATTAATAAGGAAAGGAAAAGCAGCATAATTCAGGAGGCGGCAGACAGTTTGGTAAAATGAACAAAGACCTGAAATACTGTGAGATGTGAAGAGATGTTTTACTGAATGTTACACTGAAGATGCACACCAACTCGCATACACATATACACGCATATACATACACACACGCTTGCAATATTTTAGCTCATCTCATACTTGTGATCACAGCCTGATACATGAAAAATCCATCATACTGATACTCATTGAGCTCAATGAGATATGGGTATCAGTCAGGCAACAAGTCAAGTTCCACACTTTCACTTTAGTATATGGCTCTCTCAATAATATTTGTTCTGTTTAAAGTATTTAACCAGCTTTTGTATTTAATGCTGACAATGACTTTAGTCGATGTCACTACTATTGAATGCACTGCTATCAGGTTCAGAACCCATGAGACGATCCAGCTTGTTCTGGAAGCCATAGATGCAGATGTTGTTTCATATTGAAAAGCGTGCATCATTCTTGTCAACTATTTTTTCAGTAAGTTTTCTGTGAAATTATGGTAATTGTCCACACAGCTTTTTCTCAGCTGTCCATGTGCTTAAGTGTGTGGGGAAATAGTCCAATGTAAGGTGAAACCTTCTTGCAAGCATCATTGAATTTTAGTTCCGTCTCAGTGGTTGGGGAAACATCTATTATCCATCTCCCGTTGTCCCTGAGAAGTTGACGATGACATAGCTTCTGGAACTGTGCAGTCCGTGTGCCACCAACACATTAAGAACACAATTATGGAAGGAAATATAGGCCATTGACCTAATCTCACAGAACGAATGCTGATGCAGTTGGAAATCCGGATAATGTCTGGCATGGTGAGGATTAAGAAGGTGGCATGTTTCTTATTTATGCCGGCTCTTGCTATTCTAATTGATTATGTTCATGCAAATAGAAGGCGTTGAGCAATGTGACTTCTGAGTATATCCAATTTATCGTGTAGACCTAACACACTGCTGCTATTCGATATGAGCATTCTAGGCATTGCATGTTCTGTGGATTTGCTGTTATTCCAGCTGGCTACTTTGGCATAGATAGTGTCAAGCTTTTTTTTTAACGTTAATAGAGCTTTAAACATCCAGACAGATTGGGGGCTATCCCATTATATAATGAAGCAGAGATCTGCGAATGCAGAAAATCTCAAATCAAAACAGATTATGTCAGAGAAATTCATCATATTTGGCAATGGCTACGGAAAGAAAGAAACATATCACATTTGGATTTCAGTGATCCTTAGTCAGAACGAATCACACTATCGGCTTGTGTCTTGTTGATGATCGACAAATTTTGGGGTGAGATAAAACGTATAAGCATATGTTGCATTCTTAGCTTCTGATCAGCTCCTGCTGTCATTGCATGCATATGGCTACGGCAGTTTAGTGTCTGTTCAATGGTAACCTCCTGGGACATTACTAATGGGGAAACGAGGTATGATTACAGTGAACATTAAGGAGTGTTTAATCTTCTCTAGTTGGACATGATCAGAGCCTGCTATTTTCGTGGCAGGTACGTTATTTGCAGGTCTGTTATTTTAAACCAAGCATTGGATATTTACTCAGTCTTGCCGCATTTGGATATATATTAGCGATTGTCTTCTGACTTAATGTGGCTTCGGCAGTGTTTGTGCAAACTATGTACATTCTTTTCGAGTTGCTGCTGTTTGAACTATCCTAGGAGGTCATATGACCTGAACAGAAATTTCAGTGCGCACAAGACGGGTTTCAACTGCTCTTCTCGTTTTTCTGAAGCAAAATAAAGAAATTGAACTGTAGCTCCTGAAATGAACATAACGCATAACTCAAAAGCTGAATGACAATGAGAGATTGTTCTCACCACGTTTTTTTTTTCTGGGATCATTTTCACGATCCCACAGGAATTGGCTAAAGAAATTCTCTTGCCTTTGTTTGGTCTTTAAAATTGTGCATCCGCTTTGAACATCAGCTGCTGCCTACCATCTGGGCAATGTTACTATTATATTCGTGCCTGAAACACTCAATTTAATTCCAGGATTGGTCAGGCAATATAATCGCCTTGTCTTGCTTCTATTGATGTATCTGGATGGTAACTTTCCCAGCTTTATCATTCGACATCCAAAACAAACATTTTCGTTCAGCTAGAAATGAAACAAGAATAAAGTGTGTTGCGCAAAATCATTTCCCCACATTCCATGCTGAGGGCGTCAGCAAAGTTTATGAAATTCACCCCTAGTATTATGAATTTGGGGGTCGGGAGGGGGATCGAAACATTGAAATGGATTGTTCATGGTCCATGCAGACGCAATTGACCAAATGGCCTTTTCTTTGTTGTGATTATGTATGACTGTACGACTCTAAACAATCACCAAACTATTCTGGGCCCTCAGCATGTATGGGCCGACACTCTGTCATATGTCTCACATTTTTTACCAGCCGTAAGGTAGAGTCATGGAATTTCTTACCTCTCCCATAATATCTAACAAAAAAATAGGATCCCCTGATACCAAAGTGGGCGCTGATGTGCTTTGGCTCACAGTAATGCATTTTTCTGAATATAAGCATCCTTGCTTCCAGAGCTTTGCATGCTTCCGCCTTAAGACCACAAACAGGGGAGCTATCTGCCAAACACTGTTTGGCTCGTCGATATCCCCAACTTTAATCCGATTACCATTGAAGATGATGCATTCTGTTGGGGATGCTAAGACGTGGACTCTGTCTGAAGAGTGTTCTGGGGGATAGAAGTTCAAGGTATGCTTCAAATAAAATCAATGTGCCCCTGTGCTGCAAATCGAACATTTCCTGTGTTACACCCTCACGCACTTCCTTTTTTTTAGAAAAAGTCTAAATAAGTTCACTTCAATGCACCAAAGTAAGCAGTACCATGTTTATAGATCCCAATACTGTGATTTAACGTTTACATAAATTTAATATACAATTTTCCTGTTTTTCCACGTCACAGTTAACATAATAGCGATCATGATACTGAGTCGTCAAGACTGTCGTCTCTCCAAATGTGTCACACGATACATGGTGGCCATGGCAGTGGCGGACATACTTGTTGTTATTTTCGATCTAATCCTAAGGCATATTGTGCTGCTTTATCGAAATGATTTTCGTTTCACAAAGACCATACTCGTGTGTAATGTACATGCTGCACTGTTAAATGCTGTCACAGATTCATCTGTCTGGTTCACTGTTGCTTTTACTTTTGATCGATTTGTGACCATCTGTTGCGAGAAGTGGAGACGTAAATATTGCGCCACAAAAACAGCAGACATGGTTCTTGGAACACTTGGAGTATTATGCTGTTTAAAAAACATCAGCTGGTATTTTATGTTAACTGGTTTCTACGGAATGTGGAACACCCCGTGGTTTTGTATCATGGCTGAGGAAGTTCAATTGTCTCTGGTCGGGACAGCAATCGAGTTCTTGCATCACATCTTTTCACTGGCCGTTCCATTTGTGCTCATTGTGCTGTTCAATGTTTTCACAATCAGACAGGTTTTAATGAGCAGTCAAGCCCGCAAGAGGCTCCAGTCTCAGAGAATTTGGAAGTGTCATGAAGATTCAGAGGGAGACAGCCGAAGGAAATCTATTCTTTTCTTGTTCGTTATCTCAGGAAACTTCATCCTACTACGTGGGTTGATGACGCTGTTTTGTTTGTGGAAACGGATAGCACACTTGGGATATAAGAATGCAGATATACATTACTTTGTACTTCAACTGAGCTTCATTCTGCAAACCTCGGGCTGCTGCACAAACACTTGTGTTTATGCTGTTGTCCAGTCGAAGTTCACAAGACATTTAACAAATATGCTTAAATGTCCTTTTCCTTCTTTTTTCCAATTAATTAGACGTTGTAAATAAGTGACGCATCGGGTCCTTAGAATTGATGTTCATTTCATTTCACATTGTGGGACATTGAGTGAGAGGTTGCTGTGGTCAACTCCACATGGTGAAGCAAACGTATTCCTGAGGCCTTTTATCATTAGCAAATGGAGGTCATTTTTGGATCTCATTGCCATAGTCATCAGATTGTGTTCAACAGACCTTTCCTTTGGCAATGGATATGTTACATGGCGTTTGTTTAGAAATACAATTACAACGTTTAAATGACATTTGCATAAGTACAAGAATAGGAAAGTTAAAAAGAGATTGGGTCTGGAGTAGACAGATGGGACCAGTTCCGTTTGGAATTATGCTCACAATGGACTGGTTGGACTGAAGAGTCTTTTTCCGTGGTGTATGACGTTGTGATTCTATGATGATATGAAGTGACAACAGAGTGAGAGATGAGCGGTACTAGTTCCCATTTCTGAGAACATTAACTAAACACGTTCACCTATTGCAGTTTACACACATAATTTGCATGAGCTATGGCCAGCCCTCACTACCCGCGATGTCCTGTTGACAGGATAACAAGAACATTACTGAAGGACGTAAAGCCGAGTATAGAACCCGACAGTAATCAGATGAAAGGCTTTTATTCAGTCTATTTGAACGATGTTGATGTCGGATAGGGGAGATCATCTGAAAGGTTTCCTCAGCGTTTCATTGTGTTCTTTTCACTTCTGTCCGCAAGTCTGCATATTTCATTTCGATATTATATTTGATTTCAACTCCCTGCCTTTATATCAGCTGCAATGGTTACACTTCCTGGAAAGCCATTTGAGATCATGTTCTGTTCTTCCATGTGTAATGCTTTTGACATCGTTTCTACATGCTTACTCTTGTGAATTGATTTGAAGTCATGTCCTCCGCTTCTGACAAGGGAGGCATTTTCACCATCTAGGGTTTAACTTGCCCTCCACGGAACCACCCTGATGAGTTTACTTAAACACTTCCTGATTTTGCTATCTCCCAAAGACGCCGGGACCAGAACTGCAGATTATATACTCTTCGGTCAAAGTAAGCATTATTGAAATATGGCATAATTTAACTTACTTACCATTCTACTTTCATATTGTTAAAGGCGGATGTGCAGTACACTTCATGGGCTATGATCACAATCTGTCATAGTAAATCAAATAAAACCCATCGACATAAACGCTGTGCCTGTTTACCATCGTCTTTTTCAAATTAGCATGCTGAGTTTAATATTCCAGGAATGTTGAAATAAGTCAACAAAAATGATTGAGATCATTTCACTCTGAATTCATCTGAATCAGCTCCGATATCGATTCGGTACTCTTGCCTCCCCTCTAGATAATTCACGCAAATTTAGGTTTGCCCATCAGGTCAAGTTTTGAGGTAGTACTTTGCAGAGCAATATTTAAAGGTCAGTACATGTCAGAAAGGACAGAAATCAGAAAACCTATTTTGGTGAATTCAACTCGAAGGAATTCTCATATCGATAACAACATTGTAAACACGCATCATTTGAAGCATTTTTACATTGTAAGTTTCCATTTAGACATGATTAAAAAAAACATTGCTATCGTGAACAAACAGTCATTCCTCCCTAATATGCAAGGCATTTTTTATATAAGCCTCCCTATTACTGAGGTGAGCTCACTGGACCTGAGGTTGCCTGATCAACACAGTATCATTTTTGAAATACGTGCTGCAGAGCTAGAATGACGCACTTGAAGCATTATCGGAAAGTCGACTAATTGCTGCTCGGAATTATACTCATCAAATAAGCTGATCTGCAATGGAGAAGGTTGATGGAAGTTAATTGAAATAGAAATACTGTGTAGAATCCATCTCTAAACTTTCTTGTCTTTTCTCATTGTGTTTGAGGACATTTCTCTGGACCTGACATATAATGATATCACACTATTTCACGTGCAGAATATCTCTCAGCCATTTTGAACCTCAATCTCTCAATGGAACTGGTTCAATTTGTTTGTTTCTAAGTACACGTGAAATCCTTTTCAATGTTATCATTATGTCTCCTTTTCCTGTCAGAATGTTCCTAGTTCCAAATATGCCATTACTTATTTGCCTTCCATTCGGCTGCACGGTGCCTCTGTATGTACCCTGCTGTTGTACAGAACCGGGGACCATAGCTGGATTTCAGACTCGGGCGATTGTATATGTGGGGTTTGTGCATTCACCTTGTGGCTGCATAAGTTATCTCCCAGAGTACAAAGATGTCGAGTTTCAGTGGATTGCCGTTGGAATGCAGGATGACAAGAATATGATAGGGAGTGTGCATGGTTGGAATAGTCTTCAGCTCTATAGATTCTATTGGCCCAATGGCTTACTTATTCATAGGTATTCTATGTTGAGCGTCTTATCTCCATGTCCCTTAAATTGACTCCGATCTTGCTGATATTAACAAAGACAGATGCACATACGGTTCTGGTATTATCATAAATAATACAAATTAAGCTTATTGTCTTTCGAAGTTTGAATGTTAAGGGATGGTGCAAGCAAAGTCTTCAAGGTTTGAATAAAAAACCAAGAACAGATGAACATAAACAATTTCAACTTGTTGGAGATTCCATAAAAATGGGAGATTACTTGAAGAAAATGGGGCCAGATTATTCAGGAGAAATGTCATAATGCTCCTCTGAGCAGAAAGTATGGAGATGTTCAGAGTAATTTTCTTTATACGGCTGTTTATGCTAGATTATTTAATAAAGTATATTGAAGATTGTCTTTTATTGTGATTATTTGTTAAGCGAGATTGCGAGAATAGGACAAAGGTAGATATGAGGAGTTTGAGAACAGATCATCTCATTGCATGGCAGAACTGGCTCGATAGGATAAATGGTCGATGCTCTTTTGTTATTATCATGTCCTTTTCTCATTACCTGTGGAGACTGGACTTTCTGGTCAAAGTCACCTTGTCCATTGCTGCAGTGAAATTTGTTAATAACGCTGCAGTTCCTAGTGTGCATGGCTAACAAAGAAATAGAATATTGATGCTGGTGGATTGAATGCTCATCAAATGGGCCGACTTTGCCATGGATTAGATTCGAGCTTCTTCGGTCTTGTTAGAGCTGCACTCCTCTGAACAATGGAGAGCATTGCGGTGGGGCATTTTTGCCTGGGCCTTGTAGGCAGTGCACAAACACTGAACAGTAATATGTCGAGTTACGCACGACAACTATGCATACGTTTGGAGATCAGAGCAAAAATAATCAATCTAAGAGTCATCGTATTGATCTAAATTAAGGAAAATGACTCAGGCCCCACAAGCCTTGATTTGTTGTCTGTTGATTCAAGAGCTCACTGGACACAAGTCGACCACGATAGTCAAAGGTCACAAGGCACTCCGATGAGGTTCAGAGTGTTGTGTGGTCACATAGGTTATAATCATTTAGCAATTAGCAAACTGTTAATTGAAACATAATGAAGCACTAGGCCCAGTCATGTAGCTGTCTGGACAGTGCTGGTTAGTAGTTGATGAACAATTAGTGTAACAAAAGATTCTTGTAAAAGAACATCATTCCCATGTTGGAAAGAATTCACAATCAGGTGCTTGTACAGCTCCAAGGTCAGCCAACTCATTGAGCCCGGAAGGTGCAAGCAGACACAAAATGAATATTAGAATGGATTCCAGGCTGCCCAAATGCGACAAAATATCTGCTTGGGTTATAACAGATCTCCCACAATTCCTTCCTTTTTTTCACCAAATCAGAGTGGCAGTTCAATAGAATTGGCAAAAGGAGGAACATTGCTTGTCCCAGGGGGTCGTCAGGTGATGGGGGTTCGTGGTCATTCAGGTAATGATCATAGGAAGGGATTTCACAACTGATAGAATCAGAGATTTCATAAAATGTTGTGGATACATTAGAGACAGAAAAATGTACAAACTGGGAAGAAACAGGGGAAGACGGTACCAGTCGTGTCCAAAACGGGCAGGGCATCGTTTAGACATTAAAAACGTGTTGCTGGAAAAGCGCAGCGAGTCAGGCAGCATCAAAGGAACAGGAGAATCGACATTTTGGGCATAAGCCCTTCTTCAGGAACGAAGAAGGGCTTATGCACAAAACGTCGATTCTCCTGCTCCTTTGATGCTGCCTGACCTGCTGCGCTTTTCTAGCAACACATTTTTAAGCTCTGATTTCCAGCATCTGCAGTCCTCACTTTCTCCTAGGGAATCGTTTAGATAAAACAATGACAAGGGAAAACAGAAGTAAAATTGCAATTAGAACCACAAGGCCCTGTAAACGTGTGAAAGATCTAGAGCCAAATAAACTAACCACACAAGTCCAAAGATCCAAATATGGGCTTACACCACGAAGAGACAACGCCATCCTGCGAATATGTACAGGTATGTTTGTAATGCTTTCACGAGAATCGGGGCACAGGTGCAACATTCAGAGGCAATAAAGGCCCAAGTGTTCCCTTTTTCAGCTGAAAGATAATCAAGGGCCATGCGATTCTGAAGGGCCACGATACGGGTAGCTACCATCTCTTCATTTCGGCGGTCAAAAGTTGAAGCGGTTGCATTTGAAATCTCCTCCGAAGTCGTGGCAATCATTCGAACTTGAACCATACGTTGAAGGGTCTCATAGGGAGGAGACAAAAGTAGTCAAAAGATATTGAAAAATAGTAAGTGATCTTTTCGTCCGAGGCATCGGACTCTCAAACGGTGAAGTGTGGGAGTGTCAAAGGAAAGGGACATCATACCCTAGATCGCAGCAGCCAACCCTGGAGACTGGTAGTCAGGGGTAGGCCTTCTGACCAGAAACAAAGTTAGTGCCATTGAAAGCGAACAAAAGATCACTTTCCACAACAGACCAAAAGGTGGTGAATGAATATTAATGACAGTCCTATTAGGAACTGTGAGAATAAGTGTGCTGCCATCCATAGTAGATGGAAAATCAGATGTTGAAAGGAGGATTTAGTGAAGGTATTTACTGAACTCAGGCTGCCAATCCAAAGGGTGTTTCCTTTTAATGCAAATACTTGGTCAAGGTGCAGTCGTGCATGTGACATTTGCGAGGAGTAGAAACTGGGTTGTATGTGATAGATTATACAGAGGCTGGAACCAGCCTTCAAAAGTGCCCATCGCATATCCCCGGATCACCACCGTAGGCGGGTTTTATCTGCATAAGTAAAAGAAGCACCCATCATTTTTAGGAAGTTGTGGGAATGCAAAAAATCATAGCAGCAGCAGCAGCTGCAGAACGACTTTGATGTAACCACCATTCAGCAGTGTCAGATTCATTCAAAGGGAGCGCCCTTAAGGGAATTCCACCTTTGGAATGGAACGGAAATTGAGTGAACACAACATCCAGATTGGCTGACGTTCTGTACATTAAAAAAAAAGTCATATAAAGGAAAGTATTAAAATAGAGTTTTCTCTTCACAGGGGCCACTTGGTCACAGCGACGACTCCAAACAAATAATAGCATCATTAAAAAAGCAAACAAAACAATAGTAAAAGAACGGCAAACACCACTAATTGAAAATATCTATGGTCTTTGGTTGCATTGGTAATGAAGCCGTAGCCAAAAGATGTTTTCCTTGAGGTGGAGCTCTCTTGCAATGAGTGGCATTGGTCCATTCTGCTTTCCCCATGACTTTGAGAGCTGCTCGGGTCACCAAAAGGATAATGAATGGACCTTTTCATCTCGGAGAGAGAGAGATCTTTACAAATGATTGAATCATAACATCATCCCCTGGCTGGAAAGGATGCATGGGACTAGTTTTAAGAACAGGGATTTCCGATTTGACAGTAACATGATTTCTAATAAGAAGTTCTGAAAGAGCACTTGTATAATCAAACAAGACTTTTGTGTCAGAAACAGGACGACGTCAACTGGCAGCACAGGATGCCCAGTTGCAGTAAGTATAGGTCTACCCATTAAAATCTCAAAAGGGGTGAGAATTGCTTAACGATTAAACTCATTCCGAATGGAAATAAAGCGAAGGTAGTGCGTCGGGCCAAGGGAAACCTGTCTCTTGCGAGATTCTGGTAAAGACTACTTGAAGTATGTCATTCATCCTTTCCACCATATCCAAGGTTTGCGGCTGACAAGGAATATGATGTCGCCAGGAGATAGCAAGAGCTTTACAAATAGTCTATAAAACAGCTGTAGTGAAATGAATGCCCTATCACTACTAACAGAACCAGAATGGCAAATATAAGGATGGCGTCCCGCATCAGGCCCTTATCAAATCTCCTACCATCATCTTTTTTGGTGGCAAAAGCCTCAAACCACTTTGACAACATATCAACAATGTCCACATGTATTAAGAACCTAGTCTTTTGGGCATATGAGCAAAACTTAGTTGGAATTTCACAAATAGGCCGCCGTGGTCAAAAAGATGGTCAAACTTGAACAATGGCTTTGAGTTATCGTTTTATAGGTAAATAAGACAACGCGATAACAAGGCACAAGCAGCAGTGGTAAACCCAGGTACAAACCAAAAAATCCATGAACACATGACACATCCCCCGTTTGCCAACACAGCCAACCCCATGGGAGGCTATTGCCAGGACATGTGAATGGGATCTGGGCAAGTTATGCGACCATCATGAAGTGTAAGTAATCGAATCAATGACACCATAATGCCATCTGTGCGATTCAGACACCATCTAATAATCTAAAAATGTGGAGCAGGAGGAAAATGGCATATTTTAGGTTAATGCGGTCTGTGCATGTTTGGACTACTGGTAGCCACCTGTGAAGCCCTGTCAGTGAAGGCGTTGCCACAAGTGATGACGTCTCCAGCCACTTAGTAACAGCTACGGCCTAAGGGAGGATTATGGCCTCCAAAAGGTTATGAATAATTCGACGGTGCTGTGGAGGTTTACCGAGGCAGTGATAAAACCTCTATGCTTCCAGAGAGTCCCAAAATCTTGAAACACTCCGAAAGCATAGCGGGAAACAAGATAAATATGATCTGACTTTCCGGAAGCTAAAATGCATGCCAGGGTAAGAGCAAAAAAAGCTCCACTGTTTGTGCAGATGTGTCATTCGGGAGATCACCAGATTCGAGGACGTCAGATGGTGTGCAGACGACATAGCCCAGAAGTATTAAATGATCTGCAAGCCTGTAGGAGGAGAGACTAGTAAAAAAAGTAGCGTGTCAGGGTTTTGTAGGGGTGTTTCAAAAATGTCGGGACGAGTGATAACAACATCACATACAACATGTAAATACTCATGATCAGGTTACTCTGAGGAGTCAGTAACAGGAAGGAGGATAGCAGGATTCAAAATGTGGCATGTCACAGAGTGAGATTAGACCAGGACAGTAGGCTGACCTTATAGCCCATACGGCTAGAAACAGTAAAATGCTGCGTATCTGCAAAATTTAACAGCAGGGAGATTGAATGTGGAAGAAAAGCTGTGCATAGGTGTTTCAAAGCAAGGGGTTAGTTTCTCCATTACTGAGGCAGCAGCCACAGTTCGCAAAAATGCTAGCATTCCCCTTAAAGCAGCAGGCAACTCGACAGAATAAAAGACAACAGGGCGACAGAGATCCCCATGAATATGTGTCAAAATTCCAGAGGAAGAACACTCCATTTCAGCAACATCAAGTTAATACCACTGAGCATAATCGTCAGGACCCAAGGCAGGTGCTGTACTTAATAAAGATTTTCAACGTTTATTCCTGTGTCATTTCAGGAGTCCATTGTCGTTTCGATGATTTCTTGGGCTGGCAGAGCTGCATTTTGCCCAATGAAAATCTGGAGCCATCCTGTGCCAAACATTACAGCAGGGCAATGGTATCCTGCATACACGTAGCAGACGTAGAGGCGGCTATGAGCAAATCACTAGCATATCTACAAGTTCACTGCTGCAGTGCATGTGCAAACCTTCTAAAGTACGCTGTACAGCGGCTGGATAAAAGTTGAGTTCTCCGCACAACGTTGGGGTATCCATGCATATTTCTCCATGTATTGACGCCCGCCAAAAGTGAAGGCAAAATGGTACTGACTATCAGCGGACAATTTAATAGAAAAGAAGGCGGAGCAGAGGACAATCATGGAAAAAAACAACTCGCCGAAGAAGGGATGGAAGTAAGGATAGCATTTGTGTCAGGACTACGGAGTGGCAAGGACTAACAACAGCCTTAATAGATCCTGAACAAATCTCCATCTGTCAGACTTATCAGGTTTCGGTACAGGCAGATGAGGGATATTGCCTGGGTTACGCATATGAATAAGGATACCCTGAATTTAAAAGGGAAGCATTAACAGGTCTAATGCCTTCAGTAACAGTGGATGTGAACGGATACTGATGGACCGACGGTGATTGAGCTTCTGGATTTAAAGTAACAGTTTTCAGGACAAAACCAATGAAAGGAGACAACACAGAGTGAAGAAACTTGAATTGTGAGGAGGAAATAGAAACCTAAGCTTAAAATCCCTGAACGCCAACACAACAAAGGCTAGTAAGGGTCATATCAGAAATTGTACTAAAGTGAACATCAGCAAATGCAGAGTTTGGCGGATGAGGGACACAGAAGTGAGCCATGGAACAATAAAAATCCTTAAAGGGATAATCTGTCAAAAGGATGCAGTGCAGAAAAGAAACGCGGGGGAACATAGGGGCATCCTGTAGTTGCACAATGGGGGAAAATAATAATGAAAAGTGACTCCATGGCACACTGCCAGCTCTACACGGAAGGGCGCGATGGTGAAGTTTGAGTTACGGCCATACACAGCATAGCGTAGCGTTACTCGGGAATCTCCAAAACCACGCCTTCAGGGCAGCAATGAATTGAGGCATTAAGTTTACCAAGTGCCTCACGATCTCGCAAAGTAATCGGGCAGGAGAGTGAAATAATGGCTGAGTCTGGAACTGTAACAATAATAGGGATAGTATTAGGGAGGGCATCAACCAAAGTAAAGCAGAGGCGCCGATAGCGTGGGCCGAGTCAGAACTAAGTGGTAAATCCACAGACGGAGGTGCAGAAGAATGAGTGGTCACTGAATCCACCAAAACCGGAATGGAACGCCCTCCCATTTCCACTGTCATTACAGGATGTTCAGATGAGGGCTGGGAGAGTCGTATCAAGGCGGCCTGCAGCAACCCCGCCCCCGCCCAACACTGGGGTAGCCCGAGTCAATAGGGGAATGGGAAGAATCTTCAAACGGCTGGCATTGGCGTTTGTAAATCCAAAGTGTACATGGTGGCACAGCATGTCGTGAAGACGCCACATGGCAGTTCTGTTCTCAGTGCCCATACGGACCACAAGACCAACACTTAACTAATCAGTTGTTAATGCAGGGCAGACCCTGGGAATGAGAGGGAACAAAATTAAATCGAGGATAAGCCTCTTTATCAACTTTATTACAAAACAGACCTTGCCTATCCATGTTGTTAAGTGTAATAAGAGTATTTCTCCATGAGACAAGCTGGCAAGTTAGGAACTGAACCTTATAAAGCTGGATATGATAAGGTTGGATATAATTGATAAGTGTCTGAACGGCTCGTTGATCATTATCCTTTAAAAGAATTCCAGCTGAACCATCGCATTATCTCTAAATCGAGTAAGAAAATTAGGGACAGTCTCAGACGCACTTTGCAGGCAGCATCTCACTTCGCCAAAATCACTCTGTTGCCAGGCGGCACTCGATGGCATCTCTGACACATCTACCTAACCAATTAGAGCGCACCTCAATCGTATTCCAACGCTGTGAGGGAAAATTTAACTCAATCCTTAAACTGAAGACCAATGGGAACCGTAAGCCAGTTGCAGTAAAGTCTGTACAACCTGGGGAAGGTATTCATAAATGTCACAAATTTGTACAAACCAATTATAAAAGGGAACAGGCTGCTTTATCGAGTCTGGGATGTCTTGTAAAATGTCAATGTGAGTCCATTGCTTCTGAAATGGATTGCGACATATTACTATTCCAGGAAATTGCGGGGGCAGAGAACTGTCAATGTCTGACGGACCGTCACCTTCTGACTTAAGGCCTGGTTGCTGCTGGTTTAAACGAGTAGTGTAAGAATGATCATAGTGTGTGGAATTAGGTGGCTGTTGCAATGCAACGTCGCTTGGGAGGTCGCAGGGCCAGCTCCTTGGGGTGGCACTCAAAGTGTATTGTAGGCACTGGGCACAGCTTTCGCCTGCTCCACATGGCAAGCGGTAACAAAGACAACAATCTCCTCCACGACATGCGAGATTCGGAAGGCGGTACAGGGATTTTGCATAACTGAGGAGAATAAGGCACGGGAGCCGAGGATGCAGGAGATGGGGAACATTCATGTGATCAGTGAGTTCTTTTGTTTTGGGAGGTTGTTGTCCTTTAGCAATGTGTTTAAACTTTTCGAGACGTGTAAACATATAAATATGATCCCAGGCAGGATCGCT
The DNA here is from genome assembly GCF_020745735.1 of Hemiscyllium ocellatum. Lineage (NCBI taxonomy): Eukaryota > Metazoa > Chordata > Chondrichthyes > Orectolobiformes > Hemiscylliidae > Hemiscyllium > Hemiscyllium ocellatum. The sequence continues at coordinate 372,523 of NC_083422.1, read as the reverse complement.
GCACCCTCCCTGAGTGAAAACCAAACAATAGTAAATCTTATCCAGTTGAAATTAACCCACAAAAGGCCAGTTTCCATGGGATCACCCATGTAACTCAAGAGTAAAGGGGACAACGTAATGACTATCCCATCTCCATTGAAAAGATAATGGTGTTATCTTACCTCACTCACGTATTTACCATGATATTGCAGAGTCCTTTTTGAATTTTCGAAATGCTGCAGACCGCCCTTCACTGCAAGGCGAGGTAAATTCATCCCGGGGGGCAGCTCGTTGCTGTCGATCTTGAAAAGTTGAGAGCCCATCTTAAAATTGTTAGGTACACAGTGCAAATAGACAAGACAAAACAGCCAAACCCAAAGAAAAGACACATGACAGAAACACCAGAACTTGGCGTCCCCGCCAACAACTGTAGGCGAATGGGGTTAATTTAATCTGTCTTAATGTGTGAACAGCTTCCTACACTCGCCTTTTGGCTCAAAGAAGGAACAGCCACAAACTGACAAAGGAGAACCTTTAAAGGATTCTTTAAAAGCAACCTTTGTTCAGGTATCGTACGCTAACGTTTTGTTTTAACATTTAAAAAAAACAAATCCATACAAAGGTATGAGAGCTAACGCACTAGCCTGTACAGAGTCCCAATGCATTTATTTCAGCTGGTGGCAGACAGAGGCAAAAAAAAACCACCCGCGGTGTACACAACTTATCCCTTATAGGACACAAGCAGAGTGATCGCAAAATGAACCCGCTGACTACTTGCAAATAAAACTCGCCTAGTAATTACAAAATGAACCCTCCGACTTTTTGCAAATAAAACCCGTCAAGTAATGTCAAAATGAACCAGCCAACTACTCACAAACGTCCTGCAGACTGGTCTCGAATAAAAGCAGGTGATTAGTTGCAAATAAAACCCGCCGACTCAGGCAGACTAAGTAATAAGTCAAAAAGAGAAAAAAAGGGAAAGATCCAGTGACGTCATACAATAGAGATCGTGCCAGCTACGCCAAGCTGTTGGAGATTTGAATGAAAACATTCAATCAAAGAATCGCTCGTATCGATCAGAATTAAGGAAAATGACTCAAGCCACACAAGCCTTGAGTTACTGACGGTTTATAGGTGAGCTCACGGGGAGAGACAAGTCGACCATGATGGTTATAATCACTCCGAGGAGATACAGAGACTTGAGTCGTTATATAGGTTACAGAAATTTAACAATGAGCAAACTGGTAATTAAACCATAATGAGTAAGTTGGCACTTGGCCCAGTGACTAGCCGCAGTCACGTAGCTGTCTGGACTATGCTGCTAAGTGGTTGATTAACCATGTTAGTATAATAATAGATTCTTGTCAAAGAAGAGCATTCTCATGCTGCGAAAGCTTTCACTATCAGGTGGTAGCTCAGTGCAAGATCAGCCACCTCACTGAGCCTTGCAATGTACACGCAAACACGTGTATGATGATAAAAATGGGTTCCAAGCATTTAATATGTCACAAAATGGCCGCTTGGGTTATAACAAATCTCCTACATCTACGCGACTTTTGTAGAGATTGCACCAATTCATCCATTTCAGTTCAATTTGGGTTGAAGTTTGGTCTTGACTAATGAATAACATGTATTTGCTTTCCACGTAGAGGATTCAGCAATAAACTTGTCACTTCATGTCACAGATAAAGCATGGCATGACTATTTTTTGGAACTTCCTGACCAAAAGTAGGATATACTTTCACGCATTTTGCACACATGCATTACGTGATGCATTGTTTAAAGACAATTGTTTTGCTGTGTTGTCAATTCAAATGTCTACCCTTATGAGCTGAACAGCCTAAGTTAAATTCCTACCAGTTCCTATGGTGTGTTATCACATCTCAGAACAGGATAAATTGAAATTTCTACTGGGGTTCGTCACATGGACCAGGGACAATGACATCCTGCAGCTGTAATGTTTGACCATGTTATTTGTTACTCTCGATGGAGATTTTGTGTTGCTTGTTCTTGACTTAAGTAAGTAAGGAGACATGGAATACAGGGAGGTTGGCTGACTGTATACAGAAATTGGCTGGTCATAGAAGGCAGAAGTTGGTTAGAGATGGCAGGCATTCAGCCTGAAGCTTTCTGATCATTGGTGTTCCGCAGTGATCTGTTCTTGGACATTTGCTCTTTGTGATTTTTACAAATGACTTGGATGATGTAATGGAAGGCCGGGTTAGTATGTTTGCTGATGACATAAAAGTTGATGGAATTATGTACAGTGTGGAGTCTGTTGTGGTTTGAAACTGGATAATGACAGAATGCGGAGCTGGGCTGAGGAGTGGCAGATGGAGTCCAAAATGGAAAAGTGTGAAGTGGGGAAAAGATTTGCTAATCCACAATAGGCTCAAAAAAGCAAAACTGTACCGGAATACCCAGAATTCCCGAGCAGCTCTGTAGGCAAACAAGGGGATACACTTTAAGCTCCCGTGGACATGACGGAGCACCCCAGATTTTTTAAAGCACTAAGGGCAATTTCACAACCCAGCCATACCAATGCCACACAAAGAGCAGGACAGATAGACAGGCACCAGCAAAGACATGCTTCCGGAACAGGACAATGGAAGCACCTCAGCACTTCAGAAGAGACGTTCACACGTACCTGTGAAAATGAATAGAACCATGATACCGTCAGGATGTTGCACATGCCTGTAACTAAATTACTTAATATCCAAAAAAACATTGTAGTTTATCATTTCTTAATCAGTGTCACTGGTCTCATCCTCAGCTCTGGGAAGAGAAATTCTGATCTCACAGACCGTCAGTTGTGTGTCAGCCTTGTCAATTTCTCTTTCAGCGATATCTCTTGCAATAAATTGTTTTGTTAATTTCACTTTGAACTGTGTTTTGTGATCTCTAACCTGTTGGGCAAATTTATCCGACAGTTTGGAGTTAGTCGGCAGGCTATTTTTTCCTCTCTCAATAGGGTAAGCGAACCTCACATTTGAATTTAACCCAATTCGTACCTGGCGGCAGCCCCTGCCCAGCGGGTGAGACCAGAGAAAGGCTGGACGACTGTGGAGGGTGACCACAATTCTGATCTGCGGCGAGTTGGCTTCAGCTACTGCAATTCGGAAATTGTGTAGTGACTCTGGCCTGTGGAGATGGGCACTGGACTCCTATATTGCTGCCAGAAGTTGGCCTGAGGTGGTAGTCTGGTAAGTGGCTAAATTAATTTTCAAATTTAACTAATGTGCAGCTGGCTGCTGCTGCAATTTGGAGCGTGAGTAATGACACTGTCCTGTGGAGGTGAGTATTTGGCTTCTAAATTGTTAACTGACTTTTAAGCTGTCACGTCTGGGCCTGAGGAGGTCGTCTGGTGGAAAAGTAAGTTAACTGGCAGCTAGTAATTCGGTACTAAACAGCGAGGACTGGGTTTGTGGAAGTAATCACCTGTGCGAAAATAATTACCAGAAATGTTTGCAACAAACCTTAATGTGCCACACCTTGAGTCAGAACTTCTGCCACGAACCTGTTTCAGCCAGGAGAAAGACGGTCGCCAGAGAAAATTAGGCACAATACGTGGAGAGACCGCACATCAAATTCTCGCTTTACTACTGATAGATCCACAACTAGAACAAAATTAACTTGTGCCCAGCTGGTTTGTCCTGTCCTGTGGTTTCTAAGTATTTGTTTAGGGTGTGTCAGCTTATTATGTGTTTACTGTGTCAGCTTATTCTGTGTTTACTGTGTCTGCTTTGACAATTTCAGGTGTCCCATCTGGCTGAGTCTGTTCAGCGCTGAAGTGTTTGTTTACTTTGCCGTCAGAGAGCACGCTTGAGCAACGTTTATTGCCTAAACTGTCAATCACTCTGCTTGTGTTCTTAGATTAGATTACTTACAGTGTGGAAACAGGCCCTTCGGCCCAACAAGTCCACACCGACCCGCCGAAGCGCAACCCACCCATACACCTACATTTACCCCTTACCTAACACTACGGGCAATTTAGCATGGCCAATTCACCTGACCCGCACATCTTTGGACTGTGGGAGGAAACCGGAGCACCCGGAGGAAACCCACGCAGACACAGGGAGAACGTGCAAACTCCACACAGTCAGTCGCCTGAGTCGGGAATTGAACCCGGTCTCAGGCGCTGTGAGGCAGCAGTGCTAACCACTGTGCCACCGTGCCGCCCACAATGTGCCACCGTGCCGCCCACTTAACTCTCTTAACTCTCTATCTCTGTTTTTCCCCTTGAAACCTATTACAGCACTTAGATCTAACCCAAGACGTCCAGGACGCCAGGAGGGCACGGACATCCACTGGCTGCCGGGAAATGCCAGCAGTGGGACCTGGGCAACGCCATCCACGTCGTGAGAACGGCCCGCGGTCGAAAATGAAGAAGAGTACCCTGAAAAGGCATGGTGAATACAAACTGCATGAACTAGGTAGGAGATGCTTTTGTTGCACCTGGATCTCCGGCAGACACCGTGGTTAAAGACACAAGGGACAGCCGTTACGTTATCCCCTTCACAAGCGACCTTTACACTTGGTCCCAAATGAATTGGCCATATGGGGAGGTTCTTCAAAATTCATAAAATTGATTACTGGACCACGGCCGTTCCAGGGGAACCCGGGGATGCCTCATGGAACACTGTCGATATGTTGCAAAGTCTTGCAAAATTTCGGAACATTGCCAAACACCACAAGCCCCCGAACCGATAAAGACTACAGCAATAAAACCCCGACTGTGGAGACCCCTACCACCCCGCCATCCTACGCCTGCAATATGCTAAACTTCCCAAACGGTTCCAAAGCCAGTCCGCGCTGCAAAATGAAGTGGCTGCCTTTGTTACAACACAGCCTCTAAGCATTCTGAATGACTACCGCTGCCCAAAACAAACAATAATGTCAGGCTCACATGCAGCAAGGCAACTGCCCTGGAAAACCCGAGTACTGAATGCCAGCTTCCATGCATTATGATTAGAACTACTCCCTTGATAAGCCCTGTACCCATGCAGAGATCCGGGCCATGATCCAGGATGCCCAGACCAATTGAAAAGACCACTCGCCTTTTATAATTGGCTGCTACAAATTTCCACCATTTACAACTCTCTGCCACAAGATGTGCAGACCCTGTTACAACTCGCCTATGGTACCTACTGCACGACAATTCGCTCTATCATTAACTTGGGACAGATGGCTGGACAGCACTGTAAAATATGCGATAAAAACTAGTGCAAGGCAGCATGCAGACTTTGGCGCTGTTTCCCAATGTCTGCAGAAAACAGACGAGCCCCTGCCAGATTTCATTGCCCACTGTCGTGAGCTCTGGGACGCTTCAGAAGGCATTCCCCGAACAAATAAATGAGAAGCTGGCTGGACATACTCTCGGCAATTTCATTCTCCCTACGTAAGCCCAGGTATATAAGTTAGACAACTTAACCTGGCAAACAACGCCCTGGGGAACACCCTAACCACACTCTCTAACCTCAATAGGAACGGACTGTTCACCACACCAAGACAGATGGGGGCATTCCCCCGAATTGCACAACTGGACCGCCCTAGGGACATAGCCAGACTAGTACAGAGACCTATAGGATTCTTTAAAGCACCATACTGGAACTGTGGCAAACCAGGTCACTTGGCTAGATGCTGTTGGTTAGCATGCAAGCAGGGACAGCCAGGCCCCTCCATCCCCCATCACCACAGGTACAGCAGCCGTTGCCCCCCCCCCCCCACCCCACAGTAGCAGCCTCACCAGGCTGCCTATCCTGTGGCTGATCCCTTAAACTAAATAGGGCTGTTCCAAGAGGGAGGTTTTGCAGGCAGTCTCAATACGCCTCTCCAACTCGCCATCGGAAAACCCAATAATGGATGTGGAAGTAGGGGGTAGCTCATCTTCATTCTGGTGGATTCCGGGGCCACCCTCTGCGCCTCTATCTGCAGAATTATCCTAGTTCCAACAATCAGCCCCTGCAATACACCAATCCTACCCACCCCAAAATCCGGGAGGCCAGGAAAGTGGCACTGTGTCCAAGATCTAAAGCCGTTGACATAATTTTTTATTCACTGCTCTCCAGTGGTGCCGGACTCTTATGCCATCTTCCCCACTATTCCTGCTTCCGCTACCCGTATCTCTGTATTCGACCTGTACCTCAGCCTTTTCCTCCATCAAATTGTCCCCTGAGAATCAGTACCTTTTTGCTTGTACATACGGCGGCTTTATGGATCAGGCTTCCCCAGGGTAACACGGAGAACCCTATAGTCTATGCTGCTGCAGTACACTGAACCTTCTCTTTACACCTGCCATGCAACAACATCCTCCTGCAATATGCGGATGATTTGTTACAGGCCTCCACCTCCGCAGAATCATGCATGCAGTACACTGTCACATTGCTCTGCTCTCTGGCAGCTGACTGGCACAGAGTTTCCATCGAAAAGATGCAACTCTGCCAGCACGCGAATCAGTATTTGGGGTATGAACACTCACATGGCCTCAGGGCACTATCCAAAGAAAGAGTCGCAGCTACCACTCAGCTCCCCGCTCCAGCCACAAGAACTCAGCTGTAGGCTTTCCTGGAGGTGGCGAATTATTGCAGGCACTGGATCCCAGACCACCATGCCATTGACCAGCCCTACGGGTGGCAGCCTCACCAAAGAAGCCAGCAAAAGTAACATGGACACAACAGATGGAACAGGCATTCACTGACTTAAAACGTGGACTCGTGTCTGCTCCTGCTTTGAGGATCCTAGACTACACTGACTCCTTCTACCTATTTGTTAATGCATCCGAGGGATTTGCATCCGGCATCCTATCACAACTCCATGGGGATCTCCGGTTCCCTTTTTTTTAGTCTGTACACTTACCGCCTGTTCTATGAGAATGCCGGCATGTTTGAGAGCTCTAATAGCCGCCGCAGTAACAGTAGAGAAGGACACCCCCATTGTGCTAGATCACCCATGCACTGCTTTGGTTCACCAGTCCGTCTCCTGCTGCTAAATTCAGCAGCAATCAAACATTTCGCTGCCACCTGGAGAACTGGTTATTAGATCGCTTTACTGTCCAAAGCCAACCTGTTCCGACAACATGCCCCTGCACTGAACCCCGCCACCCTGTTCCCACTCACTCAGACCGCCATTGGGGATGACCACAGCTGTTTAGATCTTATCCACCAGTTGTCACTCCACGCCCTGACCTCCCTGAAACATCACTGGACAACTCCGACATCATATACTATACAGATGGCGCATCCGTCAGGCCCCCAGAACACTGTACTCTGGCAGGGTATGACATCTTTCACAGTTCAAAGGTCTATATTCAGCTGCGCTGCAAAATGGCATATCCGCACAGGCTGCAGAGCTGTTTGCGCTCACTAGGCTTGTATCATTGCTGAGGGATTAACAGCAAACATTTGTACAGACTCGAGATATGTCTTCGGAGTCGACCATGATTTTGGCGCACTTTAGAAACTAAAACACTCCATTTCCAGGAACATTGTGGATTCCCATTTCTTAATCAGTGTCATTGTGCAGCATTACTATAAAAGTGCTCTCATCCTCAACTCTGGGAGGAGAAATCAAATTCTCTATGCAAACTGTCAGTTCTGTGTCAGCTAGTCTGTTTTTTCCTCAAGTGATATCGCTTGTCAATTTCACTTCGAGCTGTGTTTTGTGATCTGTAACTTACTGGGAAAATTATCCCACAGAAATGTAATAAGTTCTGGATCTGACCAGTGATGCCCTTAACTCACATGTGAATAAAAATAAAATATTTCATAATGTGGAAACAGCTGGACTCTCCTCGGGGCTACACTGAGGAGTTTTGTTGCTTCACAATCCAAGAAATTCCTATCATCACTTATTTTATTGCGTTACTGATCTTCGCTGTTAACCTCAACAATGATGTCTTTGTGCAACATCACGTCAGCAGTGAGGCCACTGCAACACGGTGCACTGATTTCTAATTCTCTGGAAGCAGTCCTGTTACTCACGGTCCAAGCAAATATTAAATACGCAGCCGACGTCTCTGCCACTGAACCGGTCACCCTCCAGAATGCCTCAGCTGACACAGGAAGCTGCACTGCACCCCACCACCTACGTCCTGCAGTCCTCCAGGATGGCGAAGTCCCTAGTGTTCCCTGACCCTATTGAGGCAGTGCAATCTGCCCAACAAGCTGCTCCACAGCAGGAAAAAGACTGTTGGGCCCTCATCAGGGCCACACAATCTCCTTCCCTCAAACTGCTAGTACTCCCCAATGGCCACAACATTTGCCCAAGAGCCCACCTACACACACTGGCACTAGCAGCCCATGGTATTTGCCACACTGGCAAGAGGGGCATGATACACACTGTCAATGAATCCAGAGATTCGCTGCCGCTGCTCAAGCCCTGCTATCACAGTGCCTCATCTGCCTGCAGAACAATGCAGGAAAGCCTGTTGCCAAATATGAGCACCTGCCAATTCCTGAGGGGCCTTTTAGCCACTTGCAGATTGACTTCACACACATGCCACTAAAACTGGGTTACAAGTACATCCTGGTCATCATTGACATACCCTCCAAATGGTTAGAAGCGTTTCCCACGAGAAAGGATGATGCACGTACAGTGTTTAAATGCCTCCTAAAATATGTCATCCCCAGATTTGTAGTCCCCGGTAGCATAGGGACGGACAGGGGTGGGGGGAGGGTGCTCACTTCACTGTTAGGCTGAAGACTGCGATTAGCGAAGTTATAGGGATACCATAGCGACACCACATAACCTACCATTCCCAGTCGTCAGGCACGGTTGTGCAGATGAATGGCACCCTGAAGACCACACTGATAAAAATCACCCAAGAAACAGGACTGACCTAGTCAGACGCCTTCGCACTTGCACTCTATACTATATGTAAGCAGGTTAACCGTATGACTGGTCTCACCTCTTTGAAGAACTTATGCGGCGGCCTATGCCCACTGCAACCATACTCCCAAAATTCACCACAGACACAAGACGCCCTCCTAGTGTAAGTCCAGGCCCTTAGCCGGAGCATTAGTGCTGCACACGACCAGGTCAATGGCCACTGTCCAAGAAGTGCCCATTCATCCCGGGGACTATGTCATGATCAAATCTCTCGAAAAAAGATTCTCTCTCCTCCATGGAAATACCCTTACCAGATACGAATGACGAGCTGGACTGCTGTGAAACTGGATGGACGGCCCGAATGGACACATACCAACCAATGGACAGGTACCACACAGCGAAGACACCAATCCGAACACCGAGGATGCATCCAACTGCTCACGACAGCCATCACCATCAGAACCCTCGGCCTGATCGGTCTGACCAAAATACTGTGGCTTGCTGGTAAAAAGAGACAAGGGGCAGCACATTTCATAACCCGCCGTGACCTGTGGGCCACCACCTTCCTACCCACTGACCCCACACCACTCACTTATCACAGAACCACTGGGAGAACATCCCTGCCCCTGAGATAGCCTCTGCTGGACCAGACTCGGACACTGAGAGCTGCCTGTCCGATACAGAAACCTGACAATCCCCCTGGCTCTGGCTACCCTGTCCCCTTCTCATGCGTCCGGTAAGTAAAACAAGAGAAAAGGTGAACTTTGTGAAAAGATTTGCTAAGCCACGATGGGCCCTCAAAAACAAATTGCCCAAATTGTACCAGGACACCCAAAATTCCCGAGCAGTTCACGAATTGGGTCAGACGGTACGCAGGCAATAGGAAAACACTTTAAGCTGCTATGTACATGACAGGAGATCTCAACGCCGTAAAGGCAGCTTCACAATCCAGCAGGAGCAGTACAGACAGACAGGCACCACAGGAAAATGGAAGCACATCACCACTTCAGGAAAGACTTTATCACTTACCTATGAAGATGAATGGAACCATGTTACTGACAGCATGTTGAATTGTGTGAAGGAATAGGGCATTCATCCGATATACTGTTTATCAGTGAGTATCCTTGCATCCAGATTACTCCATTTCCAGAAACATTGTAGTTTCCCATTTCTTAATTAGCGTCATTGTGCAGCATTAATATAAAAGTGGTCTCATCCTCAACTCTGGGAAGAGAAATCAAATTCTCTGTGCAGACTGTCAGTTGTGTCTCAGCTAGATCTGTTTTCTCCTCCAGAGATATCGCATGCAGTAAACTATTTGTCAATTTCACTTCGAGCTGTGTTTTGTGATCTGTAACTTACTGGGCAAATTTCTCCGACAGCAAAGTAATAAGTTTTGTCCAAAACCAGTGATGCCCTCATCCCTGGTGAAAATATAAATATCATTTCATAATCTGCAAACAGTTGAACCTTCATGTGGGCTACACTGAGGAGCATTATTGATTCATAATGCAAGAAATTCATATTACCAGTTATTCTCTCCGTTAATGATCTTCGCTGTGAATCTAAACAACGATGTCTTTGTGCAAGAACATTGGCTTTTGTATGGGGCAGGCAAGGTCAATCGAGGGGTTGGGGCCTGTAACGGGTCACCAGAGAGTGTGGGGGAGGCAGAGCGATTTGAGGCGTTAGGGATGGGATCAGAGTGCCTGGGAGTGCGGTTAATGCAAGGTTCAATTGAGGGATTCGGATCAGGAGCACAGTCACTGAGAACGTGGTGAAGGAAAGTTGAATTGAGGGGTTAGGATTATGTACATAGTGGCTGAGAATGAGGGGGAGGCAGTTCCTAGATTCCTACAGCACGGAGACAGATCTTTCAGCCCAAACTGGTCCATGCGGATCAAAATATGCATCCACGGTAACCCTATTTCCCTGGGATTGACCCGTATCCTTGAGGAAAACCTTTCCTATCCATGTATTTGTTCAAAAGTTTTGAAATGTCTTCAATTGATGGGTTAAGGAATTGATTACAATGACTGACGGTGTGAGGGAGTCAGGGTAGTTTAAGGAAATAGGGTTTGCATGTGCTGCCTGAGACAATAATAGGTTTAGGGTCTGTAACACACTGCCTGAGAGTGTGGGTAAGGCAAGGTAAATCGAGAGTTTAATGTGTGGACATGCTGTCTGACAATGTGGAGGAGGCAGATTTGATCGAGCAGTTTGGGTCTAAACCTGCTGCTTGAGAGTGTGGGTAAGGCAGGGTCAATCGAGAGTTTAGTATCTGGAAATGCTGCCTGACAATATCGGGGAGACAGACTTGTTCGAGTGTTTAGGGTCTGAACGTGCTGCATGAGAGTGTTGGCTAGACAGTTTCAATCGTGGTGTTCAGACCTGAAATGTGCTGCCTGAGAATGTGAAGGAGGGGGGATTGATTAAGAGGCTAAGGTCTCAAACATCATGCCTGAAAGAGCAGTGCAATCATATTCAATCAGAAGCCTGTCGAATAGAGTTGGACAATAAATGGAAAGGGACACTTCAACACTACGGCACTCTTCCAGTACTCCGTCTGTATTTACCTGTGACAGTGAGAAACTCCTATATTGACCATTGCTGTACTGACCGTGGGCGCCACGGTGGCACAGCGGTTAGCACTGCTGTCTCACAGCGCCAGAAACCCGGGTTCAGTTCCCGACTCAGGCGACTGACTGTGTGCAGTTTGCCCATTCTCCCCGTGTCTGCGTGGGTTTCCTCCCACAGTCCAAAAATGTGCAGTTTAGGTGAATTGGCCATGTTAAATTACCCATAGTATAAATATCGGGGAATGGCTCTGGGTGGGTGTTCTTTGGCGAGTCGGTGTGGACTTGTTGGCCTGTTTCTCAAAATTCGATAGTACAGCCCTCCCAAAAAGTGATCCTTTCAACAGTCCAGCACTCCGTAAATACTGATCCTGTAAATGGTGATTCCTTAGTTCTGACCCTCCGACAGTGCAGCACCCCTTCAGTATTGACCCTTAGTTGCTTCTTTTCCTGTTAATCTATCTGCCCAGTTCACCTTCGTTGACCTGGCACTCATTTCATTGTAAGTATCTTTATATAAATTAAAAACACTTGATGCTGTTGCAAATGCTCAATCCCAAACTGAATATCATATTCTATCATATTATAATTGCTAATTCTTTCCCTGAGAGGACTCTTCCTGAAACCTGGACCATTCCCATTTTCAGATCCAGTATAAACAACAATAAGAAAATAAGTAGCAGTAGCAGGAGTAGGCCAACTGGCCGTTGAGCCTGTTCTGCCATTCAATAAGATCATGGCTAATCTTTTCATGACCTCAACCGCACTGAACCACACTCTCACCATAAACCTTAATTCCGTTACTGTCCAAAAATATTGGCTTTAAAAACATTCAATGAGGAAGCCGCAACTATTTAAATTGGCAAGGAATTCCACGGATTTACTTTCCACTGAGTCAATTCAGTCCTAAATCTGCTCCCCCAGCTTTGAGTCTATGCGTTCTTGTCCTAGTTTGCCAGTGGAAACATTCTGTCTAATTTGATCGTGTCCATTTCCTTCATAATTTGATATGTTTCTTTAAGATCGCCCATCACTCTTCTAAATTCCAATTAATATTTTCCTAGTCACCTCAGTCTTTCGTCAATCCCTTCAACTCCAGAATCAACCTAATGAATCTCCTGTACACCCCCCTCGTGCCAGTACATCCTTTCACAATTGAGGAGACCAAAAGTGGACACAGTAAGTTACGTGTGGTCGCACTCTGTAACATAACCTCTCTGCTTTTTAACACACCGCTATTAGCAGTGAAAGACAAAATCTTTAATTGCAAACCAACATTCTGTATATCGTGCGCAATTCCACTCAGGACCCGGTACACAACAGTTTGTTGCATTTTTTACCATTCAAATAATAGTCGTTTTTACTGGTATTCCTACGAACATGAATGACATCACATTTATTAACATGTCCTCTTTCTGTCAGACTTTTTGTCTGCTCACTTCAAACATTTTCGTTCCTCTGCAAACGTTCATGGTTTTCTTCAGACGTTGCTCAATCAATCATATTAATGTCATCTGCAAACTTTGACACACTACACGTGGTCCCCACTTCTAAACCATCAATGCAAAGTGGGACTAATTGTGTTCGCAACACTGATTTCTGCAGCAGACCACTAGTCACTGATTACCAACCAAAAAATATTAATTTTTCCCCAACTCTGCTTTCTGTTAGTTAACCAATTCTCTGTTCATGCTAATAGTTTGCCCATAATGCCATGCAATCTTATCCAGCAGCTTGTCCCCATTGTCCACAGTGCTTGTAATGTCTTCATAGAATTCTAGTAGATTAGTTAAGGATTATTTGCCTTTCATACGTCCATGCCGCATCTGTCTAATGGGACAATTTCTATCAAGATATTTTGCTAAATCTTCATTGATAATATATTCAAGTATTTTCTGCACGACTGAAGATAACCCATCTTTTGTCGCCCTCCTTTCTTAACAGGTCGTGTCACATCTACTGTTTTCCAATCTGCCAGAACTGCCCTCGAATCCAACGAATTTTGGAACATTACCAAAAGTGGATTTGTTACATCTCCCACTATCTCTTTTCATACTCTGAGATGCATTCCATTCGGACTAGGAGACTTGTGTACCTTTAGCTCCATTAGCTTGCCCAACACACTTCAACCCCAGGGCATTAATGTGGACTTCAACAGTTTCCTCATTTGCCCTTCCCCACCTTAACCCAGTTCCAAACTTCCAGCTCAGCACTGTCCCCATGACTTGTCTTAACTTCCTATCTTCCTTTCCACCTATCCACTCCACCCCGACCTATCACCTTCATCCTCTCCCCCACTCACGTATTGTACAGTCTGCTACTTTCTCCCCAGCCCGCCCTCCTCTCATTTATCTTTGCATCCTTCAGGCTCTCTGCCTGTATTCCTGATGAAGGGCTTTTGCCCGAAGCGTCGATTTTACAGCTCCTCTGATACTGCCTGAACTACTGTGGTTTCCTTCAACATTCTCATCTAGACTCTGGTTTCCAGCGTCTGTAGTCATTGCTTTTACCTATATTATTTGTGGCAGACAGGCCATGCCTATCAGAGACTTTATCGAACTTCTAATTTCCACCCAAAGGAATTCAATCTTATTCCCATAGAACCTACATCATCTCTCAGCATCATCCTGATCTTTAAATATCAGAGCTTCACGACCTCCCTTACCTTTTTTCTCTGTCATTCTGGAACTTCTGATACACCTGGATATTAAACTCACAGTTGTGATCATCGTTCACCATGTCTCTGTAATGTCTACTAAATCATATTCATTCTCAATGATTTGTGGCATTAACTTATCTACACTTTTTCACATGCTAAGGGCATTTACTCCAGATGCTTTTATGGTCGTTAATATACCCTCTTTTTGAATTCTAACATCTGTATTAATAACATCTCCTGAGTTGTCCATCCTTTCAAATTCTTTCATTGGTCTGCCGTGTACTTAAACTCTGCCCACGTGCAAACTTGCTGCATCCCTGTTGTTTGACCCAGCCACCTCCCTCCACCAATCCGCTTGCTTTAATTTCAAGTGACCACTGTATTTGTCCTTTTCGCTGCACCACTGGTTCTATATCAGTTCAGATGGCGTTCATCCCATTAGTACAGATTCTCCCATTTTAAAAATGATGCCAATGACCCATAAAATGGAACCCCTCTTACCCACGTCACTCCGTAAGCCATGTGTTTATTTCGCTAATTTTCCGATCACTAAGCAAAGATGCACATGTTTCAGGTAGTAACCTGAAGATTATAAACCTGTTTCTTAATTACTTTCCAAGTGCTTGATAATCCCCAAATCGGTCTTCCCTTCTATCCATGCCTATGTTGTTTGCCTCAAAATGAACCAATGCAACTGGATTCTCCTCCTTCCTCTCCAATATCCTTTCAAGCTGGTCAGAGATGTCCCTCACCCGAGCTCAGGGCAGGCAACGCACTAGGCGAGTCCCGTGAACCTGCTTACAATGGATACGATTTATCCCCAAATTAGAAAATCCCCTACAGTATCACTTTACTTTTACTACCCACTTTTTTTTTATCTCTGAATGCTCTGCCGTATTGCACCTTCCACTAGCGATATTGATACAGTGCATCCATTTGAACCACTACCTACGTCATCTGGGTTCCAGACATTAAAAACCACTGTGGTCCTTATTGGACTCTGAGCGTTCTCTGGTTTTATTTGAATCCTGAAAATTCTAATAAAATAGACATTCATTTCATCAGACATTTTTTATTCATGGCTCTTCTTTTTCCTCTTAACTCACTGTTAGGTTTTCCCTTGTTCATTCTGTACCTCTTCATAATTTCTGCTGTTTTCAGCCCACAGTATTGACGATGAGGTTTGATGTATACGAGTCACTGGTTTGACGGTTTCATGATTTTTATTTAATTGGACATCCTGGCCCTGAATTCTCCATATTCTATTCTCGAATGTGCAAACTCTCTGACGCAGTCATGTCGAAAAAAGTTTCCTTCCAGTCCACTCTGGCTAAACTACACATGATTTTATTTAAATCGGCCTTTCCCCGTAGTGAAATCTTCAAGTTCAGGCCGATTCTCGTCTTTAGTTTTCCATACAAATCTTGATTATAACGGAGTCTCTAATGGCAAGCATCTGCAGTCCTCACCTACTCCTTGATTATTAAGGTGTTGTGAGCTCCTGGATGTATTTTAAGAAATCTGCTTCCTCGAAGCCAGTCATGTTATGATTATTCCAATTAATAATGAGAAAGTTGAAATTACCACTCCAGCTCCATACTAATGTGACAATTCCTGGAAAATTACACATATATCTACTCATTTGTTTTTTTTTCCCTGGAGTAATAGTGGACATATAATTCATTCCATAATGATGTACTTCCTCCTTCTTGGTGTGTTTTTCTTTACTTTTAATTGGATAACTTTACTTGAGGAAATTCCTCATGCTTTATCATTCACTACTCGTGGAAATTTATCGCTGAACAATATTGTGAATTTCCCTCCGATTTTTTACTGCTTCACTGCCTCGCTTGAGTCCGATACATTCTGGACTATTGACCTGCCAATCCCTCTACCTGCCCTCAGTGACATTACTGACTTGAATCCCTGTCTCTTAACTTGTGACACCAAGTCCTCTGACATGGTTGTCCAGATCCCTTGCTTGAAAATATACATCATCCAATCTTAACAATCTCAATTTCGCTTGACTGTCACTGGCTTTCTACTTATTAGACCATTCTGACGTATTTCCGGACTGCCTTTTGTAGATCTATACCTCGCCCTGCTGACCCATCCCTAAGGATTCCTTTCCCATACCATCTTAGTTTAAACCTGCCCCAGTACCATGAGGAAACGCTAACGGAGAGATGCTGTTCCCAATCTGTTTAAAGTGCAACTAGTCTGCCGATGCTCCCTCCTGATAAAGAATTATCATAATGTCCCAGAAAGCAAAATCATCAAGATGAATTTCATATAAACTAAAATCTATTCTTATCGAGAAAGACCAATGATGTACAGTGATGATTTGCAAAACAATTGAAGATAAATATAAATAAGGTCCATTAGTGAAACAAAGAAATGCAAAGAATCTAAGAGAAAAGAACAGAGGGTTGATGAGGTTGGGCGGTGGAATGTTCATCCTCATGGACCAGTCAAGCAATTGCACAATCCTTAGAAAAAGATTCTTGAATCAGCTCAGATAAATCATATCATTCACGGCTATGGATCACATGCTCAAAAGTGGTAAGAGTTGATAGACTGGAGTTTTGGCAGAGCAGCCTCGATGGTCCAAAGTCTTTCTTATTTACTGGGTAATTATATGATTATATGTGTTATGACACGGGGTAACACCCCTCCCCCCACCCCCCACCCCGACCGGCTAACTGAAATCAGCAACACAGATTTACCCCAATCGGTGATCTGGAAGGAACTCTCCAAAAAGCCGCTGAAGTAAAAGTTAACACCTTTATGTTTTTAAAGTCTGAGAGGGAATATTAACTTAAAACCATTTGCAATTCATTTATTTAAACCCACTCCCTTCCCTTCTGCAGTACTGCTCAGATAAAACCCCTGATGAAGATTCGTTGAAACGTTCATTTTTTTTTCAAACAAAAAGACAGTTGTTGAATCTTCCGGTAGTATCTTTCTCTGTAGATTTGCTCTCAAGGTCGGTGTTTTCTTTTTGTTTGTTCCTGTGCAAACTCCTTCTCTCTCAGAGAGTTCTGACTAGGTGCTTACATCTGTTCGTCTTTTGGCAGTTCTCTCTCAAATGTTCAATTTTTTTAAATCTGGTTTTATATGCCAGAACATCGGATCATTTCATGGTTTTAACATTGTCAATACACCAAATTCAAACTCGATTGGCTGAATTTGAATTTGATTTTGTCGTACAGCAACCCAGCCAGTGACAGCTATTCTGATCAAGCATTACATTGTTAATTTGCTCTGGACTCTTCTATGCCTCCCAAAGTCATTGCCAGTTTCAACTGTCTGACATCCTCAGTACCCCTTACATCTTCAATAAGTGCAATAGAAAAAAAACTTTACAAGTCAATTATTATTTCAGGAACGTTGAAAACTAAAATATTATTCGCTGAAATCACAGAAACACAAACTCACAAGGAAATTATGTATTTCATATAGCACATGAGATATTCAACATGCAATGTAGATCACACAGTTTACATGACAACATCTTGCAAAGGATGCCAGACAATGCAAGTATAGGATCTACGAAATTTGAAATAATGAAGAGCTTGGAACAGCACACTTTGTTTCAATGATATTGGAAATGAAAGATACAAAGTTGCATTTCAACTTGATGAATCCCCATTAGAACTGGAAAATGTTTGAGATGTCAACTTGTTTGTTAATGTGGAAATTGAGACATGAGGAAACTCGTCGAACAAAAGCAAGAACAAAGAACACAAGGCTCTGTTAGGAAAAAAAAACGTGTGAGTGATTATTTGTGTTGAAGGATGAAAGAACATCAAAAATATGTAGACAACGTGATATTCTGTAGAATGCATCAATTTTGCAGGATTCTTTCCTGGAACAACTAATGAGTCTAGTGAAAACACATCTAGTGATAATTTCTGTCACAGGGGAAATCGTCTCATACAATGCTTTTATCAAGAAAATGGAAATGCTTCTCTGCATTACTACATCATTACATCTGTATCATTAATGCACATCAGTATTGAAATATGCATACCGTGTGCCTTATGAGCCTTGACAATCCGAACCTACAATTTCAGAACTACACATTTTTACCACCTTTGGATTTCTATCAATACCATGTAGTCACTTGACAATAACTGCTCCTTGGCCAACATTTCTCTCCGTTTCATCAACAGATCCGTCACTGCATTCCCCACTCCCCAAAAAATCAACATATCTTGTAAGTTCTGAAATACAGCAAAAAATGCAAGAGCTATGCCACAGTAGAATACAAAGCATAGAACTTGGGCTGGCACGGTGGCTCAGTTGCTAGCACTGCCACCTCACAGTGCTAGCTCCCGGGTTTGGTTCCCACCTCAGGCAACTATTTTTACGGAGTTTGCCCATTCTTCCTATGCCTGCATGAGTTTCCTACCAAAATCCAAAAGATGAGGAGGCTTGGCGAATTGTCCATGCTAAATTGGCAATAGTGCATTGGTCAGGGGTAAATGAAGGGAAATGAGTCTGTGTTGGTTTCTCTTTGGAGAGTTGGAGTAGGCTTGTTGGACCAAATGGCCTGTTTCCACACAGAAATGAATCTAATCTAGAATAAAACATGAAGGCCCTTCAGCCCACTGTATATGTGCTGCCGATGTCGTCATTCTAAACATCTGCCATTTGTCTGCACATGGTCCATTTCTCAATTCTCTGGTTTTTCATGCATCTGTCTGAATGATACTTTCGTGTCCCTATTATTTCTACTTCTATCATTTACTCTGGCAGCATGTTCCAAGCCCAGTCCACATGCTGCGTAAAAACATATGTTTGTTGCAAATCTACTTTACTGTTTCCCCCTCTCACTTTAAACCTATGCAGCCTATTATGTGACATTTCCACACTCGGAAAAAAGTTCTTACTATCGACCCTATCAATTCATCTCATCCTGTTGCAATTCCATTAGGTTTTCCATCGGCCAATGAAACTCTTGAGGTCCTTACTTCAAGTAAATCCCTCTTCTACTGACAGCTCTCTCTCTAAAATATCCTGGTAACTCTCTTTTGCACGTTTTACGAAGACTCCATATCCTTTCCTATATTGTTGCTAACATTGCAATGTAGCTCAATTCTTATACCCTTAAATTATGACTGTCCATCGATCTCATTGTAGGATCATACTAATGAAGGTAAGCATAGCATATGCCTTATTTCCCACCTTATACACTTCTGTTGTCACCTTCCGGTAGAAATTGTATTTTTCATCACAAAACAATGAAAAAGGAATTCTGTATTACGTTTGTGAAATGTCAAATTCAATCCAACACAAATCTACAATTAAGTTTAGATTTAATTAAAATTAATCTAGTTTAGTGGATATCTTTTAAACATTTAAAATTTACAAAAATAATACCTACTTCATTTACCTGCTCAGAGCATAGAACATTGAACATAGAACAGTCCAGCACAGAGCAGGCCCTTCAGCCCACGATGTTGTGCCGACCATTGATCCTCAAGTGAGGTAAACCTAAAGTACAAATTCTCAAATTTCTGTGACCATATACATGTCCAGCAGTCCCTTAAACATTCCGAATGGCCTCCCTTCCGCAACTGCTGCTGGCATCGCATTCCATGCTCTCACAATTCTCTGCGTATAGGACCCGTGTCTGACATCCACTCCATACTTTCCGCCACCAAACATATTAAAAATATGACCCCTCGTGTTAACAACTTCTGCTCTGGGAAAATGTTTCCGGCTATCAACTCCAACTCTGCCTCTCATTATTTTATACACCTCAATTAGTTCCCCTCTCCTCCTACTTTTTTCCAATGAAAAAAGTCTGACCTCAGTCAACCTCTCTTCATAAGTTAAGCCCTCAATTCCAGGCAGCATCCTGGTAAACCTCCTCTGAACCCTTTTGAAAGCATCCACATCTTTCGCAAAATAGGGAGACCAGAACCGGACACAGTATTCCAAGTGCGGTCAAGCCAATGTTTTATCGAGCTGCAACAAAATTTCACAGCTCTTAAATTCAATCTTCTTGTTTATGAAAGCCAAAACACCATATACTTTCTTAACAACCCTTCTGCAAAGAAAATCTGCCTGTCGTACCAGGCCTGGTCTCCATGTCACCAGACACATATAAACACTACGGTTGAATCTGAAATGATTTTTGAAGCAGCTTCAGAATTCAGTCACGTGCGGAGATAGTTGGCCAGTATAATAGGTATTGGATTACTCATTGAGAATTAATTCATTCGTTTTTAGTGGATGGTAATATATAAATATCACCTACACATACAAACGTATGTATCACTTTATTTCTAGATCACAGTTAATTGTTAGAATGAACACAGTGGAATGATTAACAATGGTCGCCCTAATTGAATATCAGTAGAACGACGATCATTATTAGTTTTGTTGGATTACTCATTTCATGACACTTTTGCCGTTAGAAATTTATTTGGAAATTATCAACCATAATCTGGATGTTGTGCAGCTCATAAAGCACACAGACATAGTTGATTGTGGAACCTAAGATGTCTCTACTATCGTACAGCCTTTGAATATCTTTGGTCGAGATGGACAAATGTGATAATTCCACATTTATTATTATGTAATGTATCACTTGGATATGATTGGACAGACCACATTGGGCTGAGGAACACCTGAATTGGCAAGGTGTGAGAATTTTAACCCCCATTAATCGCATCAATCTTGTCTGATTCCTGCTTTTTCGGTTCTGAGATTTCTGGCTTGCTGTGTTGAATTTCATATGCATTTAGATTCTGCAATGTCGTGATTTTTCAATAGCTTACTGTAGGTCATGCGTAGTTGGTCATAGCGTTTGCATTTCCTGATCTCTCTCATCCATATGAACCAAGTGGAGCAGACTTTGTTCCTTTTAGCCATTTTGCAGAAATTGATGATTGTTGAGATGGCAACAGTTTGTACATCACACCACTTTTTATGGGACCCTCTATCACATGAGTAATGGTAATAAACTGGACAAACTGATCTTACTGCTTTCTTTGTAAACTGATTGTCAGCTTTGCTCGGACAATGAACTGATGCAGATTTGCTCAGAATACAAGTCATTCTCACGCTTGACTTCAGATTTTGGGGTTGATTCAAGTTTCTGTTGTCAGGACTAAAACTATTGGAAGATTGATCTCTGCATCAAACGGCACGCCTGTACGTTTCATAGCATATGGATTTGTACACGGTGCAAAACTTTTCCTCCTCTCACCAATGTTCAACAGACATATGGCCGTCAACACACGCAGCCCAGTCAACTGTCCCAGTCTTTGGTTCGAAAGATTGGATCAGTTGAATAGGTTGCGTTATTTGTCGACCCATTGTATGAATTCACCCATCGGAGATTCTTATCAGCTGGATGAGAAGATTGTTCAGTTTCAGGTTCTTTGTTGAATAATGTTTGTCATTGAAGAACCTCGACTGTTCGGTGAACTACTACAGATCGGTGGAGACTCTTGAGTTGAATGCCATGCACCGGTTGGAGAGTGTCTGATTTCTGAATGACATGACTCAATATATGTTAAACGGAGGGACTGGGCACTCAACTGACAATGTGATGTGGCGATTACAGTTGCATTATTTGGAGTTATTCTATAAGTCGGTTGGGCTGTATTATTTGCAACATATGCTTCTTGAAACAGATATTCATTTAAAATGTTTTCTTGCCTCAGACTTCCATAAAATCCCGCCACCATGGAAACAGGCCATTTTTCCCAAACACATCCACAACAACCCTATGGAGGGTATCCCACTCAGACCATTTCCCGACCCCACTACACTACATTACCCCTAATGCTCCTCACCTGCACATCCCTGAACACTATAAACATTTAATCAAACATACACATGTTTATGCTGCGGGAGGAAATCGGAGCTAACAGAGGAAACCAGTTCAGACACAAGGAGAATATGTAAACTCCACGCAATCAGTCGCACACAGCTGCAATCGAACCCAATCCCTTCTGCTATGAGGAAGCAGTGCTCACCATTGGGGCACTGTGCAGCACGAGATGGAGTGGCTGAATGAGTAGATGTCAGAGAATTAGATTCAGATTTTCAACCGAGTGTTGTTTTTTGTGGGTGCGTGTGGAGAGCACTTCTGTTATGTGGTTGCAATTGCCTAACAAAGTGAGGAATATTTCTCCCTCAGAGGACAAATTGCTGGAATTAACAGATCTTGACAGCCCTGGAAACTGTGCGTAAATATAGTTTTGTATTCAACTTGAAAAGTAATTCAACCTTCCACATTAATTTTGAAGGCAGTCAAATAGTAAATATATTCATGTCAAAGAGGAGTCTTAATTGTGCTTTATAAATCTGAGATATGAAGTAGGCATCAGAAATATGGATGCTAAAGGTATTATTGGTGAAAAATTGAAGAAAAAACTACGGATGCTGCAAATGAAGCAAAATAAAGAAATTGCTGGAACAACTCAGCAGGTCTGGCAGCATTTGTGGAGATAAATCAGATTTAACATTTCGAATCTAGTGATCCTATCTCAGAACTGATGGCTCCTTGGTTAGTTTATATGCAGAAAATAGTCTAGGGAAGGGGTCCAGAATAAAACGAAAAGAACCCGAAGAAAGAGAAAAAAAGTTGAAGGAACAGATATGGCCAAGGAATGTGACTTGTGATTTCACAGACCTGCTGTGAGAGGTCAATTAAGGAGTTCTGATATATGCTGAAAATGTACCTTGCTTGTGTGACTATTAATCACCAGGTCGACCATGTACACCAGTCAACTGGATTTTCCAGAAATATCTTTCTTGGTGAGTCGTTGCGTTGTGGCTGATGCATTTTTCATGTCAATTGGTATGCGTTTAGATTGATATAGTACATTATATGCCGTAAATGCCAAATTGTCGTCTCTCTTTCAGGTAAAGGTAACTGACAGTACCCACTGAGTACCTCCACATTGTATTGTCAGTCGAAGTAAGACCGGAAGTATTGTGAGTAGCACACGAATTAAATGCAGCTGTTCAGGACAAGAAACAGAAGCATTTTTAATGGTTTGGATTTTGCCAAGATGCGGATGAATTTTTCTGTACCTGCATTATGTGTCAGGAAAGCCAGAGGAAGAAATAAAACCATAGCCTTTGATGACAATTCCCAAACTTCCAGAAGGTTTTCGACAGGATGTAATTGATTGTGTGTGTCCCCTCCCTGAAACCAAAAGTGGGAATCAATATTTGCTGTCCGGAATGGATGTGTCAACCAGGTTTCCAGAGGTAATTCCATTATGGAATGTCAGTGCATAAAAGTTTGTGACGGACCTAATTGTTTTAATCCTAATTGGATTAATAATGAAGATTCAGTCAGACTGAAGGGTAAATTTCACTGGCGATTTTTTAAGGCGATTATGGATAGTTCAGACATCATACACTTTACGTCAAGTGTATGCCACCCTGAATCTCAGGGAGTATTGTAAAGATGGCAGTAGACCATAAAGATCACTTGGGGATTTATTGCCAAGATTATCCAAATGACCCCATTTATATCATTTACAGTTACAGATCCTTCGTATGGATTGATTCCATTTAAACCACTCGAATTGACATTCGCACAGAAGTAAGAAGGTCTTTAAAATAAATTAATTGACAAGTTGACAGGTCAGACGTCAGACAACCCAAGGTTGGAATGAAGTTCTGAGATGAGAAAAAGATTCAATCGAGTAGATATATTAGCTAGACAACATTGGTTGGGGGCGAACCATTGAAGTAAGCAAGAAGCAGATTAAAAAATCTAAAATCCTTATCTTTGACAAGGAAGATAAAGTACTTGTGCTGTTCGCGGTGATAGGTGACTTCGTCAAAACAAGATTTGAAATCCCCTATTCGATTAAGAAGAATTTAAATCAGATGAATTATCTGGTAAAAGTGCCAGATAGGAGAAAAGATTGTCAAGTATATCGTTTGAACATGGTGAAATTGTACTCTGACAGGGGAAATAATACGAAGAAGAAGGTATTGTTTGCTGCACTCAGAGTGAGTAATTAAGTCCAGATGATTTGGACTTTGATATGCAAGAGAATGAATTGTAGATGGAAGAAGTCCTTAGGGAATGAGATATGATAGAGTTCTCTCTGTCCTAGGCACAGAGAACTAAACTGAATGACTTATGAACCTTATGTAGAAATGGAATATGTAGGACTAATGCCATAGTAGATGACATAGGGTAGTACAACACCCCTACAAGTTCAATCCTTTGAAAAGAAAACACAGTTTCAGAAGGAAGTGTAAAATCATAGAGATGAATCAATGGAATTTGCCAATCCTGTTGTTTACGAGATGTGATGGTACTGAACGATTCTGGATAGACTATCTGTAGTTCAACGCGTGACTAAAACGGACACAGAACCAATTCCCAGACTGTGGAACTGCATTGAGAAATCTGGACACGATGCGCCCATCACAAAGTTGGACTTAGTTTGTTGTTAGGGGTAATTTAAGAGAGAGCAAGTGTTGTTTCTGGTTTCGTGACCCCAAATGGGCTACGTTAATTTAAAATAATACCTTTTGAGTTGAAAATTCAACAGCTACTTTTCAAAGTTGATGAACATACTTGTTACAGGGTTTACCAATTGTGCTGTCCACATAGACGACTTAAAGATCTTTCGCCACTTGTGAAAACATCAAATGGAACATTTGGCAGAATTCTGTGAAAGACTACAGTCGGAGACATTGATCATAAAATTGCGAAAACACGATTTGTGAAGGTGGAATTGGCATTCTTCGGGCACAGCTTCGGAAATGGAGGGGTAACACTGAAAAAGATAAAGAAGAAGGCAATAGAGGAATTTCCAAGACCATCCTCAAAGAGGCAAGTATCCCATGCGTCTTCTTAACCAAGTCACACACCTGTCCTGATTACAGATTCCCTATACAGCACCATCCAAGCCAATGAGATGGACAATCTGTTATGACAAGGGCAGTCTCACATTGAAACACTACTTTGTGTAATATCCCCACAACGCCAATATTTAAATCGTGTTGTATTCTTCCCTTAACCTCCTGAATTATTTCTTGTGTTCTGCATTCTTATTTGGTCCACCTATGCGTGCAGATAGGCTGTTGGTTCCTCCTCACGCTTTGAACTATACAATGACCTGTATCCCCTATGCTGGACCACGCAGCTTTTCATGTCTCTGCACAGTAACTAACCGAGACTATTTGAATTGATTCATGTGGTAATCCCTATTGATACTGGTCCAAGTTCGAATTAGCAAATGCAGGAGGACCACAAGAAATCTTTGGACCAAGCTGTCGATATTTGTTTGATTGAACGTCAAGGCATTGTACATAATACTGAATAGCTATTTATTTTGCATTTAAAGGAGATGATTTCATTTCACACACGCAAGAACGGAGACCATCTCTTTCAGAAGCAGTCTCTGTCTCTTCCACACAAATACACATCCACACACATTTTCACTCATACTCATGCACAAACTCTTTCAAACATTCTCTCTGTGTCACATAAACTGATGCAAAGTCACACACAGTCTCTCTCATTCTCTCATGCAGTCACATGCGTGCTTCATCAGACATGCAGAAAGACCTGCTCACTTTCTTCCACATACAGTCACTGACACTCGTGAGCAGTTCCTGCCTCTCACACATATGCTGGTGTTTTTTCGGGAAGTCAATGTTTCCATTTTAAGACGTACATTTTGACGGTTCATTAACACTTAGCTGCAGTTAGAGGTTTTAAAATAATGCTTGGCAAGTCTGCTCTCGGTCCAGTTGATCAGTGAATTGAGAAAATTTGTGCACTCAATGTGCAATGTAATGACAATTTTCTGACATAATGGGATCTTTACTTTCAACGTTTCTGCGTCTGAGGGGAATGCTACAGTACTTTGCAGAGGATTGTGGACTATCATGGCTGTTCAGAGTTTTTTGTTTCAATTGTCGACCTCTCATGCCTCTACTTCTGGGTATAGAAGTTGAAGGGACCTTTGTACAAATTGATAGAAATGTTTAATTTGCATGTTGATTCCCAGAATAGTGAGGACCTTGTGGGAATCACTGAAATTTGAGAATAAAAAGATAGTTCTACGTCATTTGTGAATGGAATGGAAGCATAACCTGATGCAAAGTACGTTGACAGGTAAAGCACATAAAATGTATCCTCCACTCTGAGAAGTGATTTTCGGGACTTAAAGTAGTGAAAAATAAAATGTGAGTGAATGACTCAAGGCAGAGATGGAAAGGCGAGACGCAGGGCAAACATATATCAATTCGAACCAGGTTAAGTAAACTAATTATGATTGGTGGGTTTTCGAAGCCAATAAAACACCAGAAGCTCTTCGAAATCTTAGAGACATTTAGACAATTGACGAAAATCAAATCTCAACATCTGGCAGAGTATTCAAAACCGATGCATTGTAACTGCTCAGCAGGACAATAACCCCTGCAGGTTATGGGTTATTCTCTAAAACTAAGTACTTTAGTTTCACGTCATGCTGATACATTGGAAACGAAGCTCGGGACATAGAATGAATTATTTCAGCTGGCTTAACTGCAATAGGAACAAAGGAGCATGGCATTTAGAAGCCGGAGCAGGCAAATCATTCCTCAGAGCCCGCACTGCTGTTTAATATGATCAAGGCTGATCTTATCCTGGTCTCAACTCCGCTATCCTACCTAAACCCCATCGCTCTTTATGGCGCATTTCATCGCAAACACGTCTGTTTCGTTCTTGAATCCGTTGGTTGATTTTGCCTCCACTGAGCTCCGGGAAAGTGAGTTCCAGATTCACAAACCCTGACAGTGAAGTTTCTCCACATCTCAGTTTTGAACCTGCCTTCTCTCGCTCGATCGCTATGATCTCCTTTTCGAGATTTTTCCACAAGGGGGAAAATCTGATCAACATACCCAGCTTATAAATGCCCTTTAGCATTTGAAATATCCCAATCCAATCGGCTCTAATTCTTCTGAACGAGAGCGATTACAAGCCCAAGGTATTTAAACCCTCATCTTATCATAGCCCGTTCATCCCTGGAAGATAATCTGATCAACCTCCTCTGAACGGTTTCCAGTAGCACCAAATCATTCTTCAAGCGAGGAGACCTACTATAGACACAATATTCCAAGTATAGACATATTAAAGCCTTACAAAAGCATAACAACGCTTCTTTATTTTTATAATGCTATCATTTCGTAACAAATATCAAAAATCTATTTGCACAGATCATAAACAATTGACAGCTGTGAACTGAATCCTATGGCTTACCAGTAGTTTATAGTTCGCTAATGAAAGAAGGGCCCATTTATCCAGAGTCTCTGCTGTCTGTCAGACAATCAATCCTCTTTCCCAGCGAGTACTACATACTTAAACCCCGGGAATCGAACATTCTGCTTCAGCCTTCTGTACAGCACTTTGTCAAACACCTTGTGAGATTCCAGGAATATTATGTCCACCATATCCCCATTATCCACTTTGCTGCTGGCATCCTCCAATAACTCCAGCAACTCTGTGAAGCGCAACATGCTCTTCATGAAAGCGTGTTTCACTGGTAAATTGAGCTTTGCATTTCTAAGTGTTCTGTTAACTCCTCCTTTACAATTGACTCCATCCCCTTCCCTATTACAGAGTTCAAACTAATTGGTCCTTAGCTGAGCTATCTCCTCTATTGAAGAAGAATGTTCCCAATAACTACACGCTCACCGTAAACTGTCTCACAGTGAATCGAGGCTGATCTGCACTCATCCCAATAACTACTGTATTTACTGTTGTAACTATTCTCACAGCTATTCTGTTCCCAAATGCACACCTCCCAATAACCATACACTGACTGTAAAAGGTTTCACGGTGATTCTGTTTTGATCTACAGACCTCCCAGAAGTATAAACTCCTTTTAAAAAGTCTTAGTGATTCTTGCCTGATGTACGCACTTCCCAGTAACTATATGATGACTGTAAACAATCTCATAGTGATAGTGGCCTCATCTACACACTTTCCAGTAACTAGCTGCATATTGTGAAAGAGTCTCACAGTGATGCCTATCTACACATATCCCAATAACTTTATGCTAACTGTGAGGAGTATCACCGTGATTATGACGTCATATCCACCTCTTGCAATAACTATTCCCTGACTTTAAATAGACTCATAGTGATTATTGTCTCATCTATGCACGTCCCAGTAACGATATGCTGACCGTAAAGTATCTCATAGTAATTCTGTACTGATCTGCGACACCTTCCATTCACTATACACAGGCTCAATCGGGTCTTACAGTGAATTTGGCAGCATCTACGCATCTCCCAATAATATATGTTTACGGTAAAGAGTCGCACAGTGATTCTGTCCTAATCTACACATCTCCCAATAACTCAATGCTTACTGTAACGACTTTCATCGTCATTCTGGCATCATTAATGCACATCCCAATAATTATAAGCTCACTGAAAAGAGTCTCCCAGAGATTTTGGGCTCATCTTGCACACCTCCCTATACCAAATGTTGACTGTAAAGAGTCTCACTGTGGCTCTGACCTGAACTACAACACTTAGCAATAACCATATCGTTAGAGTTTCATCGTGATTCTGGTATCATTTCCACAATTTTCAATAACTATATGCATACTGTAAAGAGTCTCAAAGTGACTCTGGCCTCACCTGCACACCTCCCAATAGCTATACGCAGACTGTAAATTTACCAGAGTGATTCCAGCTGATCCACAAACCTTCCAATACCTATGCGCTGATTGCAAGAAACTTGCAGTGAATCTGGTCTGATCTACACACCTCCCACCTAACTACGTGTTGACAGAAAGGAGTCTCACAGTACTTCTTTGTGATCTGCACACCTCCCAACAGCTATTCACTGACTGTAACGAGTCTCACACTGATTCTAGTTCGATCGATACACCTCCCAATCGTTGTGGCCATCCCTCGACTTTGAGGATGGTGATCTTCAATCAGTTGAACTACTTATGAGCTGTCAGGTGGGTTATGAGTCCTAACGTGGCTTTGAAAGTTATATCACATTCAGGACATTTAGTCCAGGTGGCAGATCGAGCTTTGGGTGTTACTGCCTTGTTTTACTTTTTCTTCTCTTTTCTTCTAATTCGGCATATCTGTTGACTTCGAAAGTCGATGTTCCTACCCGGGTTATGGTTTGCCAGAGTTTCCTGTCCTTGGCATTGGTTTCCCAGATGTTTATATCGTAGTTGCATTTCTTCATCTTGGCTTTAAAAATGACTTTGATTCTCTCATGTTTGCCTTCTTCAAGCTGGGAGTAGAAGATTTCATTTAGTAGATGTTCATCTTTCATCCAGAAAACATGACGACTCCATCTTAACTGGTTCTTGATGACATAGGCTTCAATGCTTATTGCTTTTGCCTCATTCAGCACGCTAATGTTGGTTCTTCTATCTTTACAACTATTCTTCAAGATGTTTCGGAGGCAATGTTGATGGAACTTTTCAGCTGTCTTCAGATGTTGTCGGTATGTTGTTCAAGTTTCTGACGTATATAGAATCGTTGAGATCACCACCACTTTATACGCTAACATATTGGTGTCCGCCTGGACAGCACGATCATGAAAAATTCTTGTTTGGAGACATCTATAAGTTTTTTCCAGTGCATTTCAGATGATTACTGATATCGTCATTACGATAAAGTTTGGAGGACAAGTAACTTGCAAGATACGGAAAGTGTTCTAAGTTTTCGAGGGATTTTTTGCCATGCCGATTTGCCTCAGATATTGACGGTTGATATATGATTTGAATCTTTATGGAATTGATGATAATCCAAGTGTTATGTACACTTGAAAGTAGTCAGAAGCTGTTTTAGGTGGTTTTCTGAGAGAACTGCAACGCTGCTGTCATCTACATATCGGAACCTGATGATTGATCTCATAGATGTCTTATTTTTGTAATCAAGACGGGCAAGATTGAAAAGTCCGTCACCTGTTCAGTGTGCAATTTCGATTCCCGGGATGATGTGAATGATTGTCGCATTAAAGATAGTGAACACATTTGGGGCAATGACGTATCACTATTTTCCTCCTGACCTGCCTTGAAAAAGCTCACAGTTAGTGTTGCTGACCATAACTGTGACAAGCATGCCATCGTGCCACATAGACCCCATCTGGAACCGGGGACTTCTCCGACTTAATGCCTTTCAGAATGCACAACACATTCTCCCTCCTCATGACCTGTACTAATTGAATATTTATCCCTAATCTCAACATCCGCCAAGTCTCTCTCCTTTGTGAATACTGATGCAAAGTACTCATTAAGAATCTCACGCATTTTCTCTGACTGCATGCATATCCTTCCTCCTTTGTCCTTGAGTGGGCCAACGCTTCCCCTAGTTAACCTCTTGCACCTTAAATATGAATAAAAGGCTTTTGGGTTTTCCTTAACTCTGCTTTCTAAGTATATCTCATGACCACTTCTAGCCCTCTTAATGTCTTATTACAGATTGGTCTGACATTCCCTAAGTTTTTCCACGGCTTCATTTGTCTTCAGTTGCCTAGAACTTTTTTATGTATCCTTTTCCCTCTTAGACAGTCTCACAGTTACTCCTATCATCCATGGTTCCCTAATATTGCCATTTCTACCCCTCGTTTTCACAGGAAACTATCTTTCCTGAACTCTAATCATCTCCCTTTAAAATTCTCCCACACATCAGATGTGGATTTACCAAATAACTGCTCACAAACTATATTCCACAGCCACTGCCAAATTTTGGTTTTTTTGGTCTTCTCCTAAATTAGCACTAGTCCTTTATGACCACTCTCACCTTTGTCGATGAGCATTGCAAAAGTTATAGAATTGAGATTACTATTCCCAGAGTAAGCCCTACTGAAACTTCAACTACCTGGCCTGGCCCATTTCTTAACAACAGGTCCAGTATGTCCCTTGCCGAGTTGGACTATTCGCATACTGTTATGGAAAATCCTCCCGGAAGCTCCTTAGAAATTCTGCTCCATCAAGACCTTTCAAGCTAAGTCGATCCCAGTCAAAGTTGGGAAAATTGAAATCTTCCATCACCATCACCCTGATGCTCCTAAAACTTCCAATGATATTTCCTCATCTTTGAAACTTCAACTCAAGCTTGGAGTTGGAAGGCATGTAGTACAACCCCAGTATTGTTATTGCACCGTTACTGTTTCTGAGCTCTGCGCATATTTCTTCACTGTTAGATTCCTCCATTGTGCCCTGCTTCAGGAGAGATGTGATATCCTCTCTGACCCGTAATTCAACTCTTCCTTTTTACCTCACTCTATCCTGCCTGTAGCATGCATCAATGAACTTGCATATTTAGTTGCTAATCATGTCCTTCCCTCAACCAAGTGTCAGTAATTGCAGTAACAGCTTTTTCCCAGGTAGTAATTCAAGTCCGAAGTCTTACCTACTTCACTTCTTCCATTGAAACAAATGCACCTCAGACCACCAATCTGTTTGCGTTCATCATTATCTCCACTTGCCTTTAGGCATGCTGACTTCATGATGTAGTTCCTTACAGGCTTTAGTTACTACCTCCGTAATGTCCACCAACCCTCTCATTTGCTTCCTATTTACTGCCACATTAATTTAAACCCTTCCCCAACAGCGTTACCGAAAGCACTTCCGAAGACGTTGGTTCCAGTCTAGGCCAGGTGTAGACCATACAATTTGTAATAGTCCACCTTCGCCAGAACCAGTCACAATGTCTCAAAAATCTGAATCTCTCACTGCTGCACCATCTCTGAAGCCACGCATTTGTCCGGATTGTTCTGTCATTCGTACTCTGATTAGCACGTGGCACTGGCAGCAATCGGTGAGTCCTACCTCTGCAGTCCGACTTTATAACTTGGCTCCGAACTCCCTAAATTCTGTTTGTAGGACCTCATACCGCTTTGTCTTTCTAATTTCATTGCTGCCTTTATGCATCACAACAGCTGGCTCTTCACTATTCCCCTTCAGATTGTTCTGCAGTCAGTTTGAGTCATCCCTCACCTGTGCATCTGGGAGGCAACATATCATTCGGGTGTCTCAATTGTGACCACACATTTGCCTAACTACACCGGTTGCCATTCGATCCCCTGCGACCATTGCCCTTCCACTCATTTTTCCCGCCATTCCGTACAACACAGCCAACTGGCCTGAAATTGCCTACTGCTGCCTTCCCTAGTAAGCTATCTCTCCATAAAGGTAGCGAAAAAAGGTGACTTCAGGGGATACCTGCACTGCCTCCTGTTCTTTCGCTGCATTTTGGTCACCCATTCCCTTTCTAGCTCAGTAATCCTAATCTGCAGAGTGACCAATTCGCTAAATGTGCTCTCTACGATCTGCTCAGCATCGCAGATGTTCCAAAGTGAGGCCATCCACAGCTCCAGAACCTTCATGCAAACTAGCAATTTGGAATCACTTCCTGTACAAGAAGGGGCCAGGGACATCAGCTGTACCCCTGAGCTCCCACACTGTGCAAGACAAGCATAACACGGGGCTGAGATCTCCTTGCATTTTTAATATTAAGCTTAATTTAGTGCAGCTTAAATATAAGAAAATAGATAAGTGAAAAAGGTGAAACGTGCCAATCACACGAACAAAACGTAATAGAAAAAAACTTTCCTGATTGAGATACTACAGAGTCCTTTTTTGTTGAGAGGAAGCAGAGAAAGGCGGGTGGATGTAGTGTCGATTTCAGCCACTGCCCAAGTATATTAGTTCACTCAACTTGACAGAGTGCAATTTTACCGCTCTTACTCAGCTGCTCACTCACTGCTAAAAATGACGGCAGCTGATGCTCAAGTTTTGTCTTTTTAGAGGGAAATTTACCTTCCCTGCAGTCCCCTTGTCCTCGCTCTCACTATTCCCGCTGCTACTGAAAATGAACACCACTAAGGAATGTGAGATGCGGACGGGTCGGGGTATCGAATGCACTGACTAGGTGAGTAGGCTGCAGGTTTTGAGGGATTGAAGTAGAGGAAATCATAGGTGTGTGATACAGTAACTTAGGAAAATTGGATGTGGTGGCTGTGGAGTTTGAGATGTAGGAACTGAGTAAAATGTAAGGAAGTGATCGAGTGGAGTGGGATTATTGACGGTGAGGCGTGGTGAAGTGACAGAGCGAAATATGATTTAAGGACGTCATACATCAGTCACTGAAGTTAAACATATCGGGGCCGCAGGTGGTGAAGTAGGCAAATCATAAATTAGCTTTTACAGTGAAAGGATTCGAAATCAGGAGAAAGGCATCATGATTCAGTTGTACATTGCTTTGCTTAAACTGCAAACGAGTGTAATGTGTCGATTTATTCATGAAGGAGGTTCTAGCTAGAGAAGGAGCAGTGGCAAGTTTTACTGGACTTAGTCCGAGGATGACGCTACTGTGGTGTGAGGAGAAGTTGACTCAGTTAGGAATATACTGGTTGCACTTTGTAAAAATAGTTGGGATTCCATTGAATCTCATGAAATTCTGAGAACAGAAAGTGTGTAGATGTGGGAGAGTACGAAAACGAAAGGGGCATAATCATTGGTTAAAACTGTTAGGAACCATTTGTTTCAACACCTCAACAACCCTCTACAACCACACCGCCACCCCATCCCCCACATACCTCGATAGAGAATAAAGAAGTGGCGACAATCATGATGAAGTCCGTGAGAGACCCGGCTGTACAAAGAGGGCAGAAACGGATGCCTTTTTCTTGACAACTCCCAATTTTCAAATTTACTGAGTTGCAGGTTTGGGCCATAGCAATACTATACTGCTCCTTGTCACATGCAGTTTGCCTGGTGCCTCAAATTCATTGGACAAAGGGGCACTTTAATTCAAAGCGCTGAATGGCCGATTTGAGACTGCAGACTGCCTCGTGGACGTGGAATGGCTTTCATATGTCCACCATTCTCCTAGGTGGCAGCCACAAGAGGAATGCCCCACTGATTTTTTTGTATTAGGTTCGAGAATGCGTCTGAATTGTGCTGCAATTCCTCTAATGTTTTTGAGAAGAAGCCTAAACGGTTCTCTACTTATTTTGTTCCTCTTTGGTTTTTTGGTGTCCTCCTCAAAAACTATCTTCAATGTATATCTCATTTTATCTCACATTTTCCCTCTTCCCTGTCAGTAATTGCCTTTCTCTACCATGGTGCCATTGGCTGTCTTTTACCTCCGCCTGTTATTGTCTCGTTCAATTAAATCCCTGTCCTTCATGCCTGTCCTCATTGCTCCAGCATTTCCTGCTGTGTCAGTTCCCTGCCAGTCCCTGTCTCTGTTTGTCTGTCCATATTTCTGTTACTCAGTCTCCTTTCCCCACTTTGATACAATTCACTTTAATTTCCCTCTCTGCTACAACGTCAGAAGATGGTCAATACCTGAGCCAGTAAGTGACGTGGAATTTGCCCAGGAAGAAGAATACTTCTTTGCTGTGGACCCTCCCCAACCTTTAGAAGACTCACCATGCTCACAGTAATCCGATACAAGGCAATTATACAACCGTGCTGATTTCGGCAATGTGACAGAGATTAGGCATTTCCTTCTGCCACTTGACCCGGGCAAACCTCTTCTCATGGGTTCTCCTTTACAATAGAAATATACACATCATATACCACCATCGAGTACTCCTTCTCACGGATCCTTCCCCTGCCTCTTTTAAATAGTTAGTCACCAGTTAGCAGGTCAACATAGAATAAGAAGAACCACTTTGACTGCCTAGCCATTCAATATGATCACGGATTTTAACATCATCTCCACGTTCCTCTGATATTATATCACCCACTCCGTAATCAAGAATCAAACCACTTTTGCTGTCAAAACACGGAAATATACAGCATCCACTGTCTTTTGGGCAAGGGAATTCCAAAGACCCACAATTGCCTGATGCAGAAACCAAAACGTTTTCTCACCTTGATCTTAAATAGTTGCACATTTCGTTCAGGATTATCTCATAAAAAGGAACATTCTTTCCAACTCTACCTGGTATAGTCCCCTGAGAATCTCGCGTGCCTAAATTCACTCACCCCTGACTCTGTTAAACTCCAGAGGAGGGAAGCACGGACTATCTGGACTTTCTTCACAAGACAGAGCTGAAACAGAAAATAAAACAGCCACAAACCTCTCTATGTGGAGAAGCTGGAAGGGCCAAGTGGATTTCTCTTTCTCCATTTTTGTAACTTAAAGATATATATAAGATGGATTTCTTAAAAAGAGGGACCAGAAGATGCACTAAATGACCCTTTCCATTTGGATACAGTGGAAGGAAAAAAAGACTGAGTTTGTAATTTATTGACACAAGGTATATTTGGACTTTCAAAGGTAACGGTGGAACGGGGAGGTGTGCGTATCAAAATCATACTGATACCTGACAAAAGAGTTTCTGTCGAGCACAAGGATTGGATAAAATCGAGGTAAAATTCACGAGATCATTGATCGGGTTTGTATATTTTATTGCATGAGGAAATTTGTCACGTTGCTGCATAACTTGCAGATTGTGTTCACATTAGTCGGGTTATAACATTATTAACCTTGAAAGTCCAGTGACTCTTCTTCAGAAGCAGTCTTCTTCGTTAATTCCGCTTTTGCCCACAGCTGCTGCCAGATCGGGGGAGATTCAGCAGAAATGGTTGTCCAATTTTCGGATTTCAAGCATTGAAAGTTCTTTGATTCATTTTTGAAAGCACATTTTGAGGTAGCTGATTCGAAAATTAAGGGTTTAGATTACAATATAATATAGAGAGAACAAACATTATTCACCTTTATGCTGCCTCACCATGTTTTAATTAAAGTTTCTGGGCTCCTGGAGTTCCAGCTTTCTATGATTAGCCGGAAGTTGCACCATGTGACATGCACGACGAAGAGTGATAGACAGATTGTCAATTATGAACAGAGCATAACACTGAATTTTGTGTGGCAATGTTAGACTGTTTGTAACTTTTCAAGAAGGCTTTGAGTAACGACCGTTGTCATGAATAAGCCAATTTAACATTGAATCATGCTGATACCTGATGTCTCTCCCATTGAATACCGCTCGCTTTGCCTTTCAGATAAGATATCATTTGAAAGAACGTCTCGTAATTCAGCTGATGAGCTTATTCCTAACTAGGGATTGGTTATCACAAATTTCGTTGTTTGTTGCCGACATTCGTTGAGGATGCAATTGAGAGAAACGTAGACTCTGTCGAAAAAGGGGATTCAATGCCAGTGTGATGAAATCACAAACATCTGTAAGAGTTCAGCCATCCTGATTGGGAAAAACTTTGAACGTTTAGTCCTTCTTTTTTTCAAGATAACCTTTGCGGAATGAGACATTTGAAATTGGGAGACACGACAGTCAGGAGCATGCCCCTGCAGCTGACACGTGACATCCAGAAGTTTGAACGAAATATTGTCACAGTTGTAACACAAGGATCAAAACTCTGAACTGTTTCTTTGTAAATTCTAAAATTATGAATTCAATTTTCAAAATAGAAACAGTGCTAACTGGCATACTCCATGCCTTCAAATCCAGTCGACTCTAACATCGCTGCTGTTTGTTTTACGTTTTGCTATGTTTGGATGCAGAATTAGAGTATCAATATCCTTGTGATAGGCAATATCTGGAGCTCAACATATTGATTTGTCCTGCACACATCTCTGCTGGAATATACCTGGAATTCGAAAGGTTGTATAATATTAATTTTCATGGATGCAGTCTGCAAAACAAGACAGGTAGTTTGACTACCCAAACTAAAAGATGGAATCATGATATCATTGTTATCACTGAAACATTCTTTGAAAGGGGCTGCTCAATACCCCATAATATATGGGCTCCAGGTGAGTCAGGGAAACAGGTGATTAGGGAAGACAGTGTCGCAATATTTATCAGGAAATGCATTACAGTATGAAGGAAGGATTGTGTATGGAATGTACCCAACTAAAATCATATGGCAGAGAATTAAAAACCAACGAAGAGCAATCACATTGTTTGAAATGCAGTATAGAAGCCTCTTGTAATCCGAGAGAAACAAACGAGCAGATCTGTGGGAAAATTTCACTGAACAGTAAAAGATATATGTTAGTGACAGAGGATTTCCACTTCCCCATTATTAACTGTGATATTCACAGTGTGAACGTTTGAGATGGAGCAGAAATTTTAAATTGAGCCCATTTCTTCTGCCTTCTCCTGTCCCACAGAACATATTTCTTCACACCTAGAATTCATTTTGTTTTCCTTCTCCAGTAGCTTTGAATACGCTCTGCGTTTATCTTGACAATTTAGAAAGAACAGAAAATTTCCAGTTTGTGAGCACCAGCCGTCTTCTCTTCACCGTAAATGTGCAATTCCTCTCTGCATTCAAACACAATCAGGATGGTCTTAAAACAATCACAATGGCACCGTCCTGGACAAATGATCTGGACTGTTCCCATCCACTTCAATAAAATGGACACTGGCAGATGCACAGATACACTCATAGACACGCATAAACAGGCACTCAAGTACATCGAAACGAAGGCATATGTAGACCAACAGAGGGAGCAACGTAAACATCCATGTCTGCAAACATTCACTCAAAATCACAGAAACACACAGAAAACAACATCCATACAAATAATACACACCGCAACTCATGCACACAAATGCAGATACTCTGACACAAGGCATACATAAACACGCAGCCACTGTCAGTGGTTTTGCAAAGCCACAGCAAACATACGCACAAAGACAAGGGACCACTAAATACGAAACCATATTCACGCAAAATTGCCCACACATATAGTTAAAAATCACACAGCACCAGGTAATCGTCCAACAGTTAAAATTGGAAGCATTTGATTTCGAAACGCTCCTACTTCATCAGGCGTTTGAAATGAAGAAGCAGAGCTCTAAAAGCTCGTGAATCCAAATAAGTTTGTTGGACGATAGCCTGGTGTTGTTTAACTTTGAACTTTGTCCACCCCAGACCAACGCTGGCTCCTACAAATACTGACACACATTGACAGAGAAACGTTTCCACACCACACAGGCGCACACACAAAGAAACATACAAATAAAAATACATATACAGACACACAGGTATGCATGAAGATACGCACAACTGAAAGCATAAACTAACAGAGCTGGACGTGTTCTAACACACAGTCTTGGCTTGACAAAAAATCTTCAATCATGTACAGACAGGAAGAAGCAAAAACACATACTCGAGCACATTCACATACAAAGAACGGCATGGCGTTGTACTTGCACGGATATCAAAGTGCAAGAATACAGTAACAATGTAGGAAGGGATAAACATCCTTGAGTTCCATGAAACACTCAGTGGCGGATCACAGTTCGAATCGTTGTTATATTATAGCAGATCTAAAACAACAGCTCTGTTATAAAACGCATACTCCCCACAACGAAGGAATTAAATAGGAATTATTCTGACAAAAAAACCCGAACTTTGCATTGATTACATCACATTTATTTACAGGTTGACCGAATACAGTTAGCAGTAGACATAGTTAAATAATAGCAAAGAGTTCTGAAGAAGGATCACTGGGCTTGAAATCTCGCCTGTGCTCATTCTTCACAGATGCTGTCAGACATGGTGAGTCTCTTCAGCAATTTCTGTCCTTCACAATTAAATGGTTGACCTATCTGTCAACCAGTAGAACGAGAAGCCCCTTTGTGGGAGGCAGCAGTGAAATCACTTGGAAGAATGTGCTGTTAGTTTGCCATTGATCAGGCTTCATTACTTAGGTTTCTTTATGAGATGAATAATGTATGTGACAGGAACTTTCATCACGCCACTGAGTTGTTCTCTGAACTTAGACTGCGTCACCACATAAACAAACGTATTTGTACAGCAACTTAAATTTTGCAGCATACTTCCAACTTGTTGAAAAATAATTTCAGACACTGTATAATCCCCAGGATCTTTTTCTGTCACGGAATGGTATATGACTTCAATTACATACACTGACCATAGAAGGATAAACACGCCAGACAGACTAAAAAGTAAAATCACAGACTTCCTTCTGCTTTCCATCTCTCGGTCACTGTGATTCCCTCCTTTTCTCAGACCTCTCAGTCCTTTACGGACTCTACTGGCCTGTAGAATGTACCTGACTGTCAAAGTGTTAATGAATAGAATTAAGGTGAATGGCAGCAAAGGAGTTAAAACCTTGTCGCACCAATCAAACCCCATCCATGCAGAATCAGAGTAATAACTGGGCTTTGCAGAACAGAACCAGGGTACATTGTTGACTATTAGCCAAGGTTCATATACAAAGTAGATAGGTATGTTTTTCAAACAGAGTAAAATGCAGATTATTGATATCACTATGGCAGCCGTTTTCCTGGTGCAGTATTTTATTTTCATCTGTTGGCAACAAATAGCAACAAATCGATCAAAGGAGAATGCAACAGTGAACCAGACAGAGCAGTCTGTCGCTGCAGATGCCACGACAGAAATAAAACTACACACAGGGGTGAAGTCCAGGAAAGTCCATTGGAAATAATAATTACTGATTTGTCTCAATATGACTTCTGTAATAATCACAAGTAGATCCGCCGTTGCCACTGCCACGAGATAATGAGAGGTGCAAGCAGAAAGGCCACAATTCCTGCGAGACATGATCACAATTCCTAGCAAATTCACTGTAAAGGAGAGAAGGGGAAAATAACAGAAAGTAACTAGCATAGTTTTGTTCTCTTCTGTAGTTGGCTGTAAGTCCAAAATGCTTGCAGTGAGGTTAATGTGTGTATCTTTTGGAGGGAGGGCAGAGTCAAAGGGATGGAGACTTACTTTTGACAGATCTCTTAATTCCAGATCGAACACATCTACAATGCATTCAATTCTCAGTTTGGCAGAGTCTGTATGCATCGTTCAACACCGAAAAGTAAAAAAAAAAGGAATAGGGGTTAAAGGGTTTTACATAACTTGGTTCAAGTTATGAAGTGCAAGCAGTAATCACAGAAATTAAGATCATGGTGGATTCCTTTGAAGAAAACAAGAGCAGAGTTTAATGAACATGGTTAACGAATTTTCAAAACTATGTGGGTTGATTTCTCTTGCCAGCACAGCAAACATCTGCAGATACAAAAATAGATTCAGGTATTCATATGGATGTGCACTACCGAAAAAGATCTTTTGGTAAAATCTGCCTGTGGTCAACAACTCCCTGTTAAATATTCTAAACCGATTTACCAGCATCGCAAGTATACTTCAAGAAATAAAAACAATCAAAGTGTTATTGCGGTTACTGTCTTTATCACACTTACAGGCAGTGAATTCTGGTTTCTCAACACCTTCTTGGAAAAAAAATGTATTTTCCTCACATCCTTTCTAAATATTTTGCCTTTTACTTTGAATCGATGGACCCTGGTCATTGATCTCGCCCACAACAGAGAAAAAATCCCTCTTGTGTACTATGTATACCCTTCATAATTTTATACATCTTACGAATGTCAAGATAGGAGTGGTGTTGGAGAAGCACAGCAGGTCAGGCAACATCCGAGGAGCAGGAAAATTCGACGTTTTGGGAAAAAGCTCTTCATAAGGAATGAGGGATGTCTCATTCCTGATGAAGGACTTTTTTCTGAAATGTCGATTATTCCTGCTCCTCAGATACGACCTGACGTGCTGTGCTTCTCCAGCACCATTCTCATCTTGACTCTGATTTCCAGCATCTGCTGTACCCACTTCCATCTTATTGATGTGTCGTCTCAATCTCCTCTGCTCTAATGAAAACAAGCCCAGTCAGGGCAATCATTCTCCGTAACTAAAACTCTCCCACCGAGTCAGAAAATATTTCACGACAAGTGGATTTTTGTTGGAAAGAGAGAAACGAATTCGTCATCGACATGCAAGAAAAAGTATTACATTTACGATAGTTCAGCCTGCTTTAACTGCTGAAGAGACTGTCATGTGTTCAATATCACAAAGTGTGGCTCGGAAGAAGTACAACAGGTCAGGCAGCGTCAGTCAACCAGGGGAGTCGAAGTTTCGGGCAGACGTCCGTCATCAGGAATGTGATTAATTAGAACATAGAACATAGAAGGATACAGCGCAGTACAGGCCCTTCGGCCTTCGATGTTGCGCCGACCGAATCCTACCTAACCTATACTAGCCCAATAACTTCCAAATGCCTATACAATGCTCGCTTAAATGACCATAAAGAAGGAGAGTTCACCACTGATACGGGCAGGGCATTCCATGAACTCACAACCCGCTGTGTGAAGAATCTACCCCTAACATCTGTCCTATACCTACCACCCCTTAATTTAAAGCTATGTCCCCAAGTAACACCTGACTCCATTAGCGGTAAAAGGTTCTTAGTATCTACCCTATCTAAACCCCTAATCATCTTATACACTTCTATCAGATCTCCCCAAACCTTCTCTTCTCCAATGAGAACAGCCCCAAGTGCCTCAGCCTTTCCTCATAAGATTTTCCTACCATTCCAGGCAACATCCTGGTGAACCTCCTCTGCACTCGTTCTAAAGCTTCCACATCCTTCCTATAGTATGGCGACCAAAACTGCACACAATACTCCAGATGAGGCCTCACCAGAGTCCTATACAACTGCAACATGACCTCAGGATTCCGGAACTCAATTCCTCTGCCAATAAAGCCCAGTACACCATATGCCTTCCTCACAGCACTATTTACCTGGGTGGCAACTTTCAGAGATCTGTGTACATAGACACCAAGATCCCTCTGCTCATCCACACTACCAAGTAGCCTACCATTAGCCCAGTAATCCATCATCTTGTTATTCCTACCAAAGTGAACGACTTTGCACTTAGCTACATTGAATTCCATTTGCCACATTTCCGCCCAGCTCTGCAACTTATCTATATCCCGCTGTAACCTACCACTTCCTTCCTCACTATCCACAACTCCACCGACTTTTGAGTCATCCGCAAACTTGCTTACCCAGCTTTCAAGCCCTTCCTCTAGATCATTTATAAAGATAACAAAAAGCAATGGTCATAAAACAGATCCTTGTGGTACACCGCTAGTAACTGCGCTCCAAGATGAACATAATCCATCAACTACTACCCTCTGTCTCCTTCCAGCCAGCCAATTCCTAATCCAAACCTCTAATGTATCCTCAATGCCATACCTCCGAAGTTTTAGCATTAGCCTACCATGGGGAACCTTATCGAACGCCTTACTAAAATCCATATACACAACATCTACTGCTTTACCCTCATCCACTTCCTTAGTCACCTTCTCAAAGAACTCAATAAGGTTTGTGAGGCACGACCTGCCCTTCACAAAACCATGCTGGCTATCCCTGATCACGTTATTCCTACCCAGATGTTCATAAATCTTATCCCTTACCATTCTCTCTAAGACTTTGCCCACCACTGAAGTCAGACTCACTGGCCTATAGTTACTAGGGCTATCCCTACTCCCTTTCTTGAACAATGGGACCACATTCGCTATCCTCCAGTCCTCTGGTACGATTCCCGTAGACAATGACGACATAAAAATCCAGGCCAATGGCTCTGCTATTTCCTCCCTAGCTTCCCATAGGATCCTGGGGTAAATGCCATCAGGCCCAGGAGACTTATCTATATTCATCCTTTCCAATATTCCCAAAACCTCCTCCCTGCATATTTCCAGGGCATCCATTCTAATTATTTGTGATTCCATATTCACATCAGCAACAGTGTCCTGTTCCTGAGTGAATTTGGTAACTGGCGGTTACCAAACCTCAGTCGAAGGGCAAAAGTCAAACAGAATAGACTTCCACGGTAATCTCAACCTGCAGAATTGAAGCTGCAGTGTAGACATCAATTTGCATTTCACACAGCCAATCTTGCAAAGTAAACAAACTGATTCACATTAACTAGCTAATAACTGTTTTTCTATACAACACGAGTCAGAGGAATATCGAGAAATTAAAGAACATTTGAATCCAACAATGATTTTTCACTCTACTGCACGGGAAAGAAAATCCGGGAGTAAAGCAAAACAGAGAAAAAAAAATTGCAGACAATTTTTTTTTTGCTAAAAAATGAGTATTGCTGAAAAAAAGCTTTTTTTTGAAAACAGTGTGTTTCTCTTGTTCTCATCAGGCCAAATACAAGAGTAATCGATTCAGAGGAAAACCAAAGGTACGAAACGAACGTTGTCAGAGCCATAAGGTCATCCAGACATACAGCACCGAAACAAATGCTTCAGTCCAACATGTCCGTGCCGACGAGATGTCCTAAACCAATCTAGTCCCACCTGGCAGCTCACGGCCCATACGCCTCCAGCCCCTTCCAATTCATTTACCCAAACTGGCGTCAGGGTAATACGGTAATTCAGTGATCATCACGACTGTGCTTCACAGCGCCAGGCACCCGGGTTTGGTTCCCACATTGGGCTACTGTTTGTGTGGAGCTTGCACGTTCTCCTCGAGTCTACATGGGCTTCCTCCCAAAACACAAAAATGTGGGGGACAGGTAAATGGGCTGTGCTAAACCGTTCATCAACAAGGGTGCATT
The DNA here is from genome assembly GCF_020745735.1 of Hemiscyllium ocellatum. Classification (NCBI taxonomy): domain Eukaryota; kingdom Metazoa; phylum Chordata; class Chondrichthyes; order Orectolobiformes; family Hemiscylliidae; genus Hemiscyllium; species Hemiscyllium ocellatum. The sequence continues at coordinate 329,070 of NC_083422.1, read as the reverse complement.
TTTCAATGCTTACAGTCACTTACCAGGAACACCAATGACAGCGAGAATCACGTAATATATTTTCAACACCTGCTGAATTGGAAGATGCATTTTCAAAATTAATTCATTTGCCTATTCCTCTTGTCCTCAATCTTTCTCTACCAAAGCCCAAAGTGATACTTTTCTGAAGTGCTTCATTTATATCCTGTGAGATTTCTTTGGGGAAACGGAGATTACAACATTTTTCAACTAAATTTAACTTCTTGAAAACAAGTCAACGTAGCAAATTATGACAAAACGTTAATTCCCTGTCGTGATAAATTAACTTCAGCCTTGATGCTAAATTGTTCAATTCGAATCACAACAATTAAAGTATTGACATAAAAGATGCTGCAGATTCCCAGCAATGGTGCTGTCTTCAGAAAGATGTAGGTAGCCATTACGAACGTTTGAACAGGAATACAACGTTCAACCTCTCGAGTATTTTCTGCTATTCAATGAGGTTACATCGCATTCTGTGCAGAAAGAGTCCATTTCGCCAATCAAGTCTGCATCCCACCATAACACAATATTCCCACACCATTCCCATTACATTGCAAGTGTAAAACCTCCACCATTCACAACACAGACAATTTAGCTGGGCCAATCCACGTAACCTAAGCACGGTTGCAAAATGAAAGGGAACCGAAATGCTCAGTGAAAACTCGCACAAAGACGGAGAGATCTTACAAACTCCACACCAACAATCATGCAACGTTCGAAGCGACACCATACCATCAGCATTTCGAGACAGTAATAGTAACCAGTGAATCAACATGCGACCCACAGAGTTGACCTTTGACCTAAAAAAAATATGCCTGCGTTTGGAACATATCACTGAAAGCCTACTAAATATCACATTGAAAGTTAAAAGTGACGATTAACAACTGGACTCTCTCCTTTTTAATTATTGTTCATCACGCAAATGCGCGCATTTGAATATTTAATTGCTTTGTGTGACACTCTCTGTCATATGTATTTGGATGAATTTTGAAAATACGAATAATCATTTTAAAAAATTGTTGACAAGGGCGATTACTCGTTTGAGGTAAGTTATGACTTCACATTTATACCAAACCATCTGACTGCTTTCGCATGAGACAGAGGTTGAACCTGAGGGCCACCACCCTCCAGGGGAGGGAAGAGGAAGAGTGCAGAGGAGACCGATGGTAAAAATTACTGAGAACTATGCAGTGTTGAGAGGGATAGATGCTTGAGACAGGAGGGACTTTACATTTGGTGCACAGATAAATAGATCATGCTGCCGAGAGAAATGAAGTTTCAGTAAGTTCAGATGCGTGAGATGGGAAAAAAAAGATCGAATGATAGGAATGTGGAATTCATGGCCTGGAAGATTGCTTGAATCTGAAACCCTCAGAAGACGATATATTTAGGTAGATGTGCATTCACTGTGTCAAGATATATCGGTTTTGGTGGATTGCTCAAAAGTTGGATTCACTTCGTTGATAACTAAGACAACAAAAACTGAAAAAGGTCGTGTGGCTGGGCGGGGAGAGACAGAGTGGGGCAGGTGAAGGTGGAAGAGAATATTAATATCAAGGGAAAGACTTTTTACTTCCTGTTTCGGTAAAGGACGCATCAATTACATGTCATCTAACATGGAGCTATCTCCTCCTTCAATAGATGAACAAGTCACCACATAAACCTAACCATCCAACATGCAGATTATTAGGGGTGTGTGTGTGTCTGTGTGTGTGTGTGTGTGTGTCTGTCTGTGTGTGTGTGTGTGTGTGTGCGTGTGTGTGTGTGTGTGTATGAATGTGTATGAAAACTAATCTAATGTCACTCCAGTGGCTACGGTTTTAGAAATATCAGTTACATCCGAACACCAACATCTGCAATTTCTAATCTTTGAGGTAGGAAATTCAATTTAATGACATGAGTTAAGGGAAGATGTGATGTTTGCAATCTTTTATGTTAAACAGTAACAATGTTTCGCAGCTTTAGAAGTGATACAGAGTTTTTATTTCTTTTCTATTTCTGGCTAATTGCCTGACATTTTGTTCTGCATGTAAGCAGAGCATTATCACAAAAGATGGAATTTGTTATTAAAACTGTATTATCATCAGGCAGCGTCTACCACTTCCGACATTATGCATTGTATAATCATGGATGTATGCAGTCATTTACCCTTCAATGTGTCAAGACTGTGTCAACAAAGTGACGCCATTAACTGCACAAGGCTAACTTTCCAATACGAGGTTTATCACCTTGATTATTGTGACATTTGAAGTACTCACCCAAATACTTTCAAAAGGTTTCGAGATTTGTCGCCTCAATCGCCATCTCATGCCTCGTTTTCCAGAGCTCCACAGCTCTTGATGAAAACATAATGCTCAACACCCTGCATGGCTCTTTAAACTGACACCCACCTCTTTGTTTTTCATTTTCCAAGAAAGAGGAACAGGAACACTTTTTCTTTATCTATCCAGTCCATGCCACCAAACATGGGGCGGCACGGTGGCGCAGTGGTTAGCACTGCTGCCTCCCAATTCGAGAAACCCAGATTCTATTCCAGCCTCGGTGGACTGTCTGTGCGGTAGTTTGCACATTCTCCCGTGTCTGCGTGGGTTTCCTCTGGGTGCTCCGCTTTTCCTCCAGCAGTGTCCATGTCTGGTGAAATGGCCAAGCGAAATTACCCAGAGGTGCATTAGTCAGATGGAAGTGGGTCTGGCTGAGTTACTCTGCGGAGGGTCGGTGTGGACTTGTTGAGCCGAATGGCCTGTTTCCACACTGTAGGAAATCTAATCTAACAAACCATTCACCCACGATACTTTCTGCTCCACAATGAAACGTTCTCTTCATGGCTGAAATGCACAACTCCAGGCAACAACTTGACTGATCTCATCCTCTCCAATTCATCCACAAAATTTCTATCATATGGGGAAGAGAAAGATTCACAGTAGTCCAGCTGTGGACGAAATAAAGTCCTGGACAAGCAACATAGTTTCCACTTTCTTGAAGATGAAACTGAGAAGATTCCCTGAGGTGTGTTGTTTAGCTGCAGAAATTGGTAAGATGAAGATGCCTCTTATATTTGTAAGGGACTTGAAAATAAGGAACTACAGAGCTGAAAGAACAGAATCACACTAAAACGTAGAATTACGAGAGAAAATCAGCAGACTTAGCTGCTTCTGTGGGGAGAAACTAAATCTAAGGGATCCCGGTTAGTTACCATTCTCTGAAATTATAGTTCCTACGAAAAGATTACACTTATGCTGAGGATGGGGTTTGGTGGGTAGGATGGGAAGAGCGATCACTCATTGCGAAGGTTGTAGGCAGTCAATGGAGTTGTGGTTAGTTATCCTGAGATTAAGTAGCTGGATATTGGTAGTGACGACAATATGGGGATTACAACGCGTTGCTTGTGCTGAAAGCAAGCTCCCTGCTGACAGGTCGTGTGCTTGTAAGTCTAAGTATGAGTCGCGGAAAAATATGTTCGTGCTCTGAAATTGTGCAAGGCAATATGAAGTTCGGGGGGAATCTAAGTGTCTTGAGGCTATTGTATCTTGCAACAATATATTATTGGAAGGTGACTGGCGTTGGCTTGTGTTTCAATTATCCTTTCATTGAGAGATCTATCGAGGGAGCCATAAATCTCTGAAAGGACGTTAACATGTCAGTATTACAAAATACCCCGACACGGATAATGATTTTCTTCACTTGTCCACAAGAGTCATTGGAGGATTGCTGTGGGATGTCATGTGAATGGTCCCAGTGATGCCTCTATACAACAATGGAATATTTTGTCCTGTATACTTTGACCTGATGTTACCAAATTGCACTGGATCAGCCAAAAGTTGAGTATCCAAAGTTCACACCATCTCGATGACACCACAGATTACCTACTCTGGTTTAAAGGAGCTTTGTGCTTCAACTGTCACATTGTAGCTGTTTGGGAATCAGCAGCAAATGAGGAAATCATGGCTTTTGCAATTTGTCCCTAATAATGGCGAAGGAAATGACAGTGCACTTTTATCTCTCACTGTAGAAAGTAGATCTCACAGTTAATAATGTGCAGAAGCTCAGAATAACTGGATGGGGAATTCACTTTCTCAGATCTGTCCCAGCTTTGCTAAAATGCATCTCAGCTCCATGGAAAAATGCGACTGAATAGAATCGTTCAGCCTTACACTACGTCAGAACATCTTCTGCTCATTGAGACTGTCCTAACAGAATGTAATACGATAGATAATCCTTTGCCGGACAGCTTTGAATGTTGTGAAGAATCAATCGGCCAATCAAGGTACCTTTTAAATTTTGTGAGATTTTCCACCTCCACTAACCTTCCAGCATTCCAGAACCCCATCACTCGCTGGGCGACCAAGGTTTCTTCAAATACCCTCGAAACTGTAAACTTGTAAACTTACCTTGATACTTTAACTAACGTGATCTGATGTCTTCTGAATGAAAGACACCCGTTTCCTGTCTCAGTTTGCCAAAAGTTTCAGGTGTCGTCGATGTTTTGTGCATCACCCTTCTTCCGAAATGGTATTCCTGGAGAAGGGTTCGACCTGAAATGTTGATTTCTCCACTTCCTGACATTGCTTGGTTTCCTGTACTCTTCCAGCCTCCTGCATGTGGATGTAAAGTTTGAGGACTCTGGATTTATATTCGGTGGTGTTTAGTAGGATGGGTGGACCAATTTGAAACACACAGAATACTGATCGGCCTGGACAGTTGGATTTTGGGAAGATATTTCCGTTGATAGGAGAGAATAGGACCCGATAGTCTCGTTTTAGTGTAAAGGGAAGTCCTTTTCAGAATAGAGATAAGGGAGTTACACGTCTCGGCCAGAGAGTGGTGAATCATGGACTGCATTGCCACATGCAGCAGTGGAGGCCATGTCATAGAGTGTATTTCAGCCTGAGACAGATAGGGTCCTGAGTATCAAGGTGAGAGTAGTTCTGCAAAACCTATCTTTGTATCGTCTGTAAACGTAGCCAGAATGCATTCAGTTCCTTCATCCAGATCATTGATATGTAAAGTGAAAATTTGCCATCCCAAAACCAATCATTGCGGAACTCCACTGGTCATCGGCTCCCATCCTGAGGACAGCCCGTTTATCCCCACTCTCGACCTGGCAGCCAATCATATACCCATGATAGTACCTGACCTCTAACACCAGTGGCTCTTTCTTTACTCAACAACTTCCTGTCCAGTATCTCATCAGAAGCCTTCTGGAAGATCAGATAGGTAACATCCATTGGTTCTCCTTTGGCTAATCTGCTCTTTGGAATCAGAAACAAAGTATGCATGCCCACCATTTCCATACGCTATCAGCAAAGATGAAAATATGTTCAAAATGTCATATTTTCCACTTCAGGAGAAAGTGAGGATTGCAGACGCTGTCATCAGAGTCGAAAAGTGTGGCACTAGAAAAGCACAGCAGCTCATTCAGTATCTGAGGAACAGGGGCATCAACATTTTGACATATGTTTGCCATCACGCTGTGCTTTTTTAGCTCCAAACTTTGCGATATTGTACACATTTGTTAGGCAAGCCATAAGAGAAGGGTGGCGATGGTGAAGCTCTTTGAAACGTTGGTTAAATTACAGCTGCCTTTTATGCTTAGTTTTGGAATGTAAATTATAGGAGGAACTTAATATCAGTGTAGATGTGCAGAGGATGCTCTCTGGAAGTAAGTGTTGCAGATATTGTGCTCCTTAGTGCAGATAAGATTGAAGGGGGACATGATTGATGTCTAAAACAGATTATGAGGGGCATCGTTAGATTAGATAGGAAGTAACATTTCTCCAAGACGGAGTGACCAATGATCAGTGATCATCGATATACCGTTAGGAGGGAAGGGTTTAGATAGAAAAAAAATGTTATTGGCATTCTAAAGTGGCAGTTCCTTTTCCTGGCACTGGTACGATGGTCTGATAGACCTTTTGCTATGTTGATAGACCTCTTTGACGCGATGAGATTAATAATGTGTGTATTTAAGTGAAACAGTTTCCCATGGTTGAGATTGTAAATGCATTAAAGGAAAAATATCGTAGAGTGACGGGGTTATACAGCCCAGAAACAGACACTTCGGACAAACTTGTCCACTCTGATCAGATATCCTAAACCCGTCTCGTCCCATTTGCCAGCCTTTGGCCCATATTTCTCTAAACACTTCTTATCCATTACACCACCAGATGACTTTTAAACTTCTTAATTGTACTCCTTCAAGATATCCACTGTCAGCTTGTTCCATGCACACGCCATCCTCTGCATGATAAAATTGTCCCCAAAGGCCCTTTTAACGCATTCCCCTTTCAACTTAAACATTTGGTTTCTCGGTTTTGACTCGTTTATCATTGGAAAAACACCATGGCTATTCACTCAATCCACGTAATCATGAATGTATTGCACTTTATATGGTCATTCCTCAGTCTCTGAAGTTCCAGGAGTAAAACAAAGCTCCAGTCTATTCACCCTGTCCTTATGTCCCTAACCTTCAATCTCGACAATATGCTTGTAAATCTTTTCTGAGTTATTTGCATTTTGACAACTCACTTAACAGGGAGACAAGAATTGAATGCAGTGTTCGGATAATGCCTTACCAATGTTCTGTACAGCCTCAACAAGATATCCCAACTCCCAAACTCAATGCACTGACCAACGAAAACACATGTGATAAATACCTTCTTCACCACCTAACTGTGTTGCACTTCTGTGAAATACGAGCCCCAAGATCTCTTTGTTTGACAGCACTCACTAAGGCAATACCATTAAACCTGGTTTGCCTTACCAAACTGAAACACGTTATATTTACTAAATTAAACTCCATATGCCAATCCTGGGCTCACTAGTCAATGTGATCAGTGTAGCAATGTACTCTGAAGTAACGTTTTTCACTATCTACTGTACCAGCAATTTTGGCGCCATTTGAAAATTTATTAACCGGATGTCTTATATTGACACTCAAATCATTAAGACGAATGGTGAAAACCAGTGGATCCAGCAGCCATTCTTGTGCATGCATCCGTTAACATGTCCAGTCTGATAAACAATACCCGACAAGTACCCTCTGTCTCCAACCTTAAAGTAAATGCTGTGTTCAGTTGGCTTGCTCCCGTTCGATTCTATGTATCGAACCGTCCCAACAAGTCAACCATGTGGAACTTTGCTGAAGGCTGATCAACCTGTAAAAGCTTCAGACTTGAACATTTCACAATTATTAGCGAATGTCCCGCCACACAGGAGCCACAAAATAACCGTTGCGCATTCAAACCCACATGCACCACATAATTGGGCAATGAAACCATTCGTAGAATCCCTTCAGTGTTGAAAAAACGCCATTCGACCATTTCAGTCCACACTGACCCTTAAAAGAGCATTCATCCCAGGTCACTCTGCCCCCGTATACCTGCATTTCCGATGGCTAAAACACTTAGCATACACACCCCCGGTCACAATGGGAAAATGTGAACTTCCCATCTTTGTACTTTGGGAGGAAACACACGCACACAAGGAAGAACGTGCCAAGTTGTAGTTCGAGGGTGGAATCAGACGCAGGTCCCTGGTGCTGTGAGGCAACAGTGCTAAGCACTGAAACACCACAATAGCCCCATTAAGCAAGTGCACAATGTATTGAACAATTAGTTTACCTGGACTTGCAGGTCTTCGGCTCTGTCCACTTTCCTTGACTTTACTTTATTTTTCTATATCTGTGTATTTTTACCTCTAACTTACATCTTTAGGTGAGATTATTCAGTGCATATGGTGGTGACAAGGTGAGCCCAGCACAGACTCTTGATGGAGGCTTCGGAGACGAGTTTGAGTTCCTGCTGGCTTCTATATTCTGGAGGTGGGCCGAGTGCTCACTGATTTTAGCTCCTGTGGGACGAGTTCGGATTTGCTGTGACGTGTGCATCCAATACAAACTAACTGAGATGGTGGCAGAGATGAGTGTCGCCCCAGCACGAGACCCAAAAGCAATGAAGGCTGCTGCGTTTTCAAAGTAGGCTGAGAGTGAACTGTTGGTGGTGGTGGAGTCGAGTTGGTGCTGATGCAGGATACACCAAGGACTCGTGCCAGCAGCCGGGGGCGAACCGTCTCGGCGCTGCTGCTCCAGTCCAGTGGTGGAACACTTAACATAATATACTGGACAACTGAACTTCATTCATTAACTGTCTTTCTTTGATTTATTTTTCTCTGTTTGAAGATGGGGCCGTTGCATATCAATGCTACACAACTCTCTATACTGTATTTTATGCAATACTAATAGTGCAGAAAATAGGTCAATCAATTAGTATTGACATGCTGCGTATACCAATGACAGAGAGTGACATGAGTAGTTTAGTAAATAGCAATGCTACAAACGGATTGATCAGTTTTTTTAATAAAAAAAATTCCATAGCGAGTAAATAACCTTCCGATACCAATAGCGTTCTTCAGTATCTAAAAGGCAGTTATCAGCTGTGGGAATGTACACACTTGCTTTGCTATATGTATACTTTGTTGTACAGTGGCAGACAGAGAGTTCAAACCGATGTAGAAACAGCAGCGTGCTTCATTTCGCATCCCATTTCACAGGTGGAAAATGCAGTTCAGTCAGGACTAATGTCGAGTGATGGAACAGTGTGGACCAGGTTTTGGATGTCTTACAACAACACATCAGGTCTTTTCAAGTGTACATGCAAAGCACTCAACCTCTAATACCATGATGAACAGGTCCGAAGATGACTAGGAGGACCACTACTTCCATCACTGAATGCACACCATCCTAAATTACGCAAACACTTTACAATTGCTTCACTGTTACTGCTTCAGAATTTTCCGACTCCTTCCAATGCAGCGTCACCAGAGTATCGACACCAGGTGGGCTGGAAACGTTCAAAAAGCAACTCACTGTTATTGTTTTTAAAATAATTAGCTCTCAGAATTAAATTCGATTGCAATGTGTGCGGTGTTCATGAATATCGAGGTAACAATGCTCCTTTAACGTGCTTGTGCATTCATAATGGGTACAAATGCCACTACATGTGTCACCACATTTGACTGATTTGTTGTATGTCATTTCTCTATATTTTGATTGAAATTAATTAATTCGTACTGATTGCACTATATCCTGTCTGCTAGTGGCAGTCAGTAGACTGTCTTATATGTTTTTTGGAATACATCAAAGTCGGCTTCAGGGCCCTCTCAGATTACATTTTTGCATTGTTTTTGAAGTGGAATGAAGGCTTTTTTGGCCATATCTTTGCCGTTTCGATTCTTTCAGAAATGTAGCAAAATGTACCTGGGCCATGAGAAAATCTAATGTGAAGGAATACATCACACAAAATAAATAATTGTATTGTTAACAGATAATGTCTGCTCAAATCTATGTTGGGAAAAGAAGGTAGACGATATTGCCCAATAAGGTCAATACAGAGATTTCAGATTACCAGCTTGTAAGAATTTTTAACGAAGGTACATTCTTCAAACGATCCTTATAAATATGTGATGTAGAAAGATACAACGGCACCTGTCAGGTATTTGAAAGATACATGCAGGTTGAGTCCGTGATTAAGAAAGCAAACGCAATGTTGTCATTTATCTCAAGAGGGTTGGAATATAAAAGCACTGTTGTGCTACTGAGAGTTTATAAAGCTCTGGTTAGGCCCCATTTGGAGTACCGTGTCCAGTTTTGGTCTCCACATCTCAGGAAGGACATATTGGCACTGGAGCTTGTCCAGCGGAGATTCACACAGATGATCCCTGGAATGGTCGGTCTCGCATACGAGGAACAGTTGAGGATTCTGGGATTGTATTCATTGGAGTTTAGAAGATTAAGGGGAGATTTAATAGAAACTTACAAGATAATACATGGCTTAGAAAGGGTGGACGGTAGGAAATTGTTTCCGTTTGACGAGGAGACTAGGACCCGTGGACACGGCCTTAGAATTAGAGGGAGTCAATTCAGAACAGAAATGCGGAGACATTTCTTCAGCCAGAGAGTGGTGGAACTTTGGAATTCATTGCCGCAGAGTGCAGTGGAGGCTGGGACGCTAAATATTTCAAGACAGAGATTGATAAATTCTTAGTGTCACAAGGAATTAAGGTCTACGGGGAGAATGCTGGTAAGTGGAGTTGAAATGCCTATCAGCCACGATTGAATGGCGGAGTGGACTCGAAATGCCTATCAGCCACGATTGAATGGCGGAGTGGACTCGATGGGCCGAATGGCCTTACTTCCACTCCTATGTCTTATGGTCTTACATTGTCTGTGCAATCTCAACCCACTATGATGTGGCCGATCACTCAAATCATCACAAGCTCAGATACCCTGGAAAACTCAAACACCAAACCAATCGTGAAATATGTACAGCATGATGATTTTGTTTTAATGCAGTGAAACGTAATGACGACTGACACTTGCAGACGTCATGTTAAAATAGAATGTGGACACTTGAGGACAGGTAAAACTGGACAGCAGCGTAATTGAGGAGAAATTACACTTTCTTTTCTTGAATTGATATCAACGTTCTGAGAACTTTGGTTCGATGAAATAAAGGTGATTTCTAGCTCCAAAACTAAATAAGTAACACCTCATCTGGTATACCGAAAATGATGAAAGAATATTAGAAATTTTCCGAATTTGTATTATTGCAGCTTGTGCCATTTTCTCTGAAGCTGCCTTCGGACTGTTGATACACACGGTTTTACACGTTCAAAGACATTTCGTACTTATACAAGAACGGGTAATTTGAAGCTCCTTTTAGTTATGTCGTTCTCCACATCGCTCACAGTTCATTGAACGCAAAAAGTCACAAAGAGAACAGCAAATTAAATAGTTTAAGTGTACTTCAAAATAAGAAGCGAACACAACATAATTTGAAACGTATTTCCAGACATTTCGACAATGTTTGTTGTTTTTTGCAAAAAAAAACTTCTCGCAATAATTTGGCATTTTCCAAAAGCCAGCTCTAAAACTTTAATTTTCTGATCTGTTAGGCATTAGTAACAATCTCAAATGTTTGTCTACCTTTCTGACAGGAATGATTGAAGTTTTTGTCACTCTTGCTTACTTCTCTGTTTTTGTTTCAGTGTTGTTCATCGTTCCCTGTTATTGATTCTCTGGTGTTTTCCAACATAATGCGTTATGTTTACTCCGACCTTTTTCTGGACAGTACTGACACAAGAATGCACCGGCATGACTTTTCTGCAGTCTAAGTAATTTCAATTTCTTATTTGAAAAGAACATTAAGAGAGTGAAGAAAACGAAGGTTTCACATCACCCTCAATAAATCTATAAAAGTCGAAGCTGCTTCAAGTGATGGAATAGATTAAGAAAAGTGTATCCTCATCATTGGTAACGTGGGGATTATATTTTCCAAACAGGACAGAAACAAGACGTATGGTCAGCCTTAGCAAGTCATGAACAGATGGTAGGTAAATTGACTGGATAAATAGTGCATTGTTTCATGGTATAACACTCACATTAACTAAAATAAACCTTAACGACATCACACATGCAATCAGAAACACAGCAGCTCGCATTGAACATCATACCACACACTGTCGCCAACTCAACAACCCACATCACACAAGCCATCACACTCATCGTCAAAATGCAACAACTTATAATCACCACCACATCACAAACTCATCCACAAAAGTTGAAAATCCCTGCCAGCAACAACAAAAAGCAGCCTCGACAAATAGAACATAGAACAAAAAATAATACAGCGCAGAGCAGGCCCTCCAGTCCTCGATGTTGCGCCAACCTGTGAACTATTCTCAGCTCGTCCACCTACACTATCCTATCATCATCCATGTGCTTATTCAAGTTTGTGTAATACTCCCTAATGTGGCTGAGTTAACTATATTGGCAGGTAGGGCATTCCACGCCCTTACCACTCTCTGAGTAAAGAATCTGCCTCTAACATTTGTCTTAAATCTATCACCCCTTAATTTGTGGTTATGACCCCTCGTATAAGCTGACGTCATCATCCTACGAAAAAGACCTTCACTGCCTATCCTATCTAATCCTCTGATTATCTTGTATGTTTCTATCAAATCCCCTCGAAGCCTTCTTCTTTCCAAAGAGAACATACCTAAGTCTCTCAGCCTTCCCTCATAAGGCCGTCCTCCAGACCAGGCAATATCCTTGTAACTCTCTGCACCTTTTCCAATGCTTCCACATCCTTCCCGAAATATGGCGACTAGAACTGTACACATTATTCTAAGTGTGGCTGCATTAGCTTTTTGTATAGTTGCAGCATGATATTGCGGCTTTGGAACTCATTTCCACTACCAATGAAACCTAACACAAAGTATGCCTTCTTAACAGCACTATCAACCTGGGTGGCAACTTTCACGGATCAATGTACATGGATTACAAGATCCCTCTGCACATCCACACTCCCAAGAATCTTTCCATTGAACCAGTATTCTGCCTTCCTGTTATTCTTCCCAACGTGCATCACATCACATTTTGCTGCATTGAAGTCCATTTGCCACCTCTCAGCCCAACTGCACAGTTTCTCGAAGTTCTCCTGAAACCTGTAACATTCTTCCAAACTGTCTGCTACCCCACCAACTTTAGTGTCATCTGCAAATTTAATAATCCATTCACCTTTGCTCTGTCCAAGTCATTTATAAAAATGATAAACAGCAGTGCGCCCAAAACAGGCCCTTGTGGAATGCCACTAGTAACCAGACTCCAAACTGAATATTTTCCATCAACCACCACTCGCTGCCCTCTTTCAGAAAGTCAGGATCTAATCCAAACTGCGAAATCACCCTCAGTATATGCTTCTGCATTTTCTCTTACAGCCTACCATGTGGAACCTTCTCAAAGGCTTTACTGAAATCCATGTAAACCACGTCAACTGCCCTACCCTCATCTCCATGATTGGTTACCTTCTCAATAAAACTCAATGTGTTTTGTGAGACATGACCTGCTATTGACGAAAACATTTGTCGATTATAATCCTTTCCAAAACCCTTCCAACAACAGAGTTTAGGCTCAGAAGAAATCTTCATTCCTAATCATAATCTTCTTCTCAGAGACTCCATGAAAGCCAGCTCACCAAGCTTTAGTAACGCATCACGGAGGTCTTCAATCTCTCAGTCACGGTTTTGCAGAATGTTATATATATGGTAGGAATACAGCTGGGTGATGGTCTTGCGAACTTGGTGCTGTTTTCTGTCTTTTTTTTAGTGAAGAAGTGACCCAGTGTCAGAAAGAGGACCCAGGAGTACGAAGGGTTGTAACACACGCTGCACAGGATCTCGTTCCCCTCCACGTGTTCGAAAACAGTCGCTGCCACTTTCTGACCCACAATGAACCTGTTGGAATATTCCTTCCGTTCATCACCAACGCATCCCAGAATTTCAGTCCAGACACTGATCTCAGCCTTTTCCAGTGAATAGAATGCAGCAGCGGGAAAGCTGCTCACCAGCACTGAACATCCTGGGAGCAGCTTGCGCTGGATTAAACTGCACACAAAATCGGACGCTGCAAACCAGCATTCAGGATCGGGTACATGACATGAGGTTCTGTATTTCTCCGATTATAAGCAAAATCAATGCTAGGTCTGAATTCATCCAAACCATTGGATATAAACAGTATGTTATTTTTTACAGATTTCTCAAAGAACATTCCCAAAGCGAGGCTATTGATCCAGTACCTGGCTTTTCAGGTTTATTCGACATTTCGTTGCTTTTAAACTCCTGGATTTAAAACTGGAAACAAACACAAACTGTGGGTGTATTTTTCCAGACATCCAGTCAGAAACAATTTATTGTCCAATTGTAGTTTTTCAAATGTCTGGTATTCCATTCACTGTTATTGATCTCCCAGACTAAGATTTTGTGTTAGAAAAGTTGCTACCAAACAACTGAACAGCTCCGTTTTTTTTTCTCTAGTGAATGACAGATATATTTGTTTCCCTACTTATCAACATCTCGGCTATTTGCCAGCAGTTATGTTCGACAAGTGTCCACTCTCGGACAGTAGAAATGATCGCTACTTCCGAATGTCGATCAATCAACTGGAAAATCCTCACTCTCTCCTTTATTAGGATAATGCTGTCTCTAAGTGTTTCAGCTTGGACACACAGCATCTCATTCTGTTCCTGCTGAACATTTTCCATTAGAACGGATAGATAGTGGTTCTCAAAGTTACTTATAGCAATGTCGAAGAAAAATAAACTAAAGCCTAAATGAGCTTTCATTTGACAATGTAACTTGGCATTGAGTGCACGGATTCAATATAGGTTGGCGTATAACCAAACGTCTTCATGAAATTGCAACTCGAAAGTAAAGCACCTTTGAAAATACAATCAATTCTTCCAATTTTGATATCACTGAGCATGTAACTTTCTCCAAAAACGTTAGACCCGGGTTCAATTCCTGACTCAGGCGACTGACTGTGTGGAGTTTGCACGTTCTCCCCGTGTCTGCGTGAGTTTCCTCCGGGTGCTCCGGTTTCCTCCCACAGTCACAAAGATGTGCGGGTCAGGTGGATTGGCCAAGCTAAATTGCCCGTAGTGTTAGGTAAGGGGTAAATGTAGGGGTATGGGTGGGTTGCGCTTCGGCGGGTCGGTGTGGACTTGTTGGGTCGAAGGGCCTGTTTCCACACTGTAGGTCTAAGTCTAATCATAACTGTTACTGTCCCTATAATGGTTAACAAATTATTAGATTAGAAAATAATTACAATGCATTACAATAATGTTCCAGTTTCCATTGAATGAACGCTAAAGAAATATGGTTCATAAAAATTTCTAATGTAAATGGACGTTACATCATCATGGAAGACTCAATAGGCCAGGAATCATCTGATTCCACGTGAATCAGGGAGAGTGTCACATATTAAAGCTATTTCAAATCATGCATATCATTACTGCACCGATGAGATGGAGAGTGGAGATGCATTAACATTCCCTTGAAAACAGAGGTGGTCAGAAATAGACAAGGCAGGTGAAACAGCTTTACCCTAGAGAGAGTTAGAATGTCGATATTACTACGAATGGAATTGGTCAGATGAATACAGGAATGAAAGCTGTCTAAACGGGAACATTCTGACTTCCTGGAACGTGCTGCTGAACGAAGTGATGTTGGAGTGCAGTTTCTTAGTTCCTTGAAAGAATTGTGACAGGTGGATAAGATATTGAAGAAGGCGCTCTGTATGCTTGCCTTTATTGGTCAGTGCAATGAGTATATGAATTGAGAGGTCATTGTGCGGCTGTACAGGACGTTGGGTAGGCCATTTTTAGAATACTGCGTGCAATTCTAGTCTCCCTGCTACCGGAAGGATGTTGTGAAACTTGAAAGGGTTCAGAAACAGATTAACAAGGATGTTGCTCTGAATAGTGGGTCTGTGCTATCGGGAGTGGTTGAATAGACCGGGGCGGTTTTCTCTGGAATGGTGGAGGTTGACAGATGACCATGTGGAGGTTTATAAAATCAGGAGAGGCATGGATGGGATAAATAAGCAAGGTATTTTCCCTGGGGTGGGGCAATTCAGTTATAGAGGGCATAGAGTTGAGACGAGATGGGAAGAATTAAAATGGGCTTCAGAGGTACGTTTTTTCACGCAGAGAGTGGTGCATGTTTAGAATGAGCTGCCAGAGGACGTGCTGGAGGCTGGTACAATTGCAGCATTAATAGGCATCTGAATGGGGATCTGAATAGAAAGTGTTGAGAGGGATATTGGTCAAATGCTGGCAAATGGGACGAGATTTGTTCAGGAAACTCGTCAACATGGATGAGTTAGACCGAAGTGCTGTAAATATGTATGGCTCAAATACCGGTACACGAAGAACTTTTGAGTTGGATCGCCAACTTCCATGGCATATACCTAATGTCCATTCAAGAAGTTCATAAACTAGTGGCATTATCACTAGACTATCGATCTCAAAACTCAGCGGTTCATATTCCGCCATGGCATATGGCGAATTTTAAATTCAATAATGAACGTGGAATTGAGAAATGATTGACAAAGATGAATCGTTGTAGAAAGTTGAAAAAACCTCATCTGACTTACTCATGCCCTTTAGGAAAGGAAATCTGTTTTCCATACCTGGTCTGTTCTTCATGTCACTGCAGACCCACAACAGTGTACTTTACTAAACCTCTGCACAAATACCGGTGCGCAATAAATGCGACCCAGGCTGGAGACACTCACATTCTATAAGAATAAAAGAAAATTGTTGCAATTCACTATTTTGACATCCCTACCCTTTATCCAAAGGGTAGGACCAAATACGTCTGTCTCAACGTTTTGTCACTTTGAAATGCCAGATGCACAGAGATATGTTTTTTTTATATATGAGGATCCTGACAAAATGTGCAGAGAGTTACATATGATATTGATATTCTCTATCTAAAATTCAGACACAACAGTGATCAACGGGTTCATTTGATGACATAATTAAACTTGCACATGTAACGTTATTGATTTTGGTATGCGGTAGGTTACGTAGCAATCATGAACTGGTCACAGCTCATGATTCCTTGTAATCTCTTGACTGTAAAATCTGCAACTATTATCTTTGTCCTATTCCTTTGTTCGGCTTGTCTCTCACCAATGCCCTACTTGGAATGGACTCCTTGGTGTATCACTGTTGATCAGGAAACGTCTGATTTCACACACTCCGTCTATCCACTTTCCGTTTCAATACCAGTTACCAACTGGATAGTTCTAGTACTCAGCAGCTCCCTTTGACCTGTGACTGAGTCACAGAGTCATACAACGAAGAAAAGGCTCTTGGTCCTGTCGAGTGTCCATCAACATTACCACTAAAATGTGCTAATCTCAATTTTCTGCGCTTGTCACATATCCTTGAATGGCATGATATTTTATGCACTGATCGAAATATTTGTTTAAACATTGATAACTTCTGGTCTCCACTGCCTTGTCAGGAATTGCATTCCAGATATTCACCACCCTCTTGAGTCAAAACGTTTTTTTTTCCCAAATCCCTTCTGAATCCTCTGCTCCTTACCCTAAAACTATGCTCTCTCATGACTTACCCTTAACCAAGGGGACCAATTGCTATTTTATCAACCTGTCCATCCTCCTCATAATCCGTAATACATTGCTGCTCTCAAGAAACCAATCAAAGCCTGTTCAGAATTTCGTTAAAGCTCAATTGTTCTATCCAAGGCAATATCCTGGTAAACGTTCTCGTCCCCCTCGAATGCTATCCCATCCTTCACGCAGTGAGCTGTTCAGAACTGTATATGGTACACCTGCTGTGGCCTAACCAGCATTTATGCAACACGAACGTTCACTCCTTGCTCTCTTATGCTATGCCACGATTATTGAAAGCAGGTATCCCATCTGCCTTCTGAACTATCCTATTAGCGTTATCTGCCAACGTCAAGAACCTGTGAATAATAACCCAAAGATCTCTCCGTTCTTCTAAGCTACAACGTGTCCTGCAATTCCTTAAATATCCATCATCTTACCGTTTCTGCCAAAGTGCCAAACTGGTATTTATTAGTTTAAGTACGATCTGCCAGTATTCTGGCCATCTAACCAACCCATATGTGTCTTCCTGCAAACTACACCAATATTTTTCACTGTCAAACACGACAATAATCTTGGTGTAGACTCTAAAGTTGCTTAACGTCCCCCCCCCCCCCCCCCCGCCCTCACACATCTATATTGCTTGTGTGTATAATAAACAATAAGTATGCAATTACTAATCCTTATGTTTCACAACAAGGCACCATCCAACAATTACTCAAATAGTCTTTTCCCACAATTACCCATTGTGTCCGATTAATAAGTCTGTTGCTCATCCATTTCGCCAGGTGTCGTCTAATTCCATAATATTTAAACTTCTCAATCAGTCTCGTATTTCATACGTCCTTCATTACATAAGCTACATCAACAAAATCTCACTTACCCATGCAATAGATCGCATTTTCAAAAACACTAGCAAATTTGTTCAGCATAACCTCACTCTGACAAACATCATGCCCACTACCACAAACTAACCAATGTTTATCCAAGTGTATGTTAATTCTGTCCTTTAGAATTTTCTCCTTTAGTTTCCTTGCACTGACAGGATACTCAACTGTCTGTAATTTCCTTATTCATCTCTACCAACCGTCCTGAAAAGCAAAACCACACTAGCTGTGCTTTAGCACTACGCCCGACCCCTCACCACAAGCCCACGTGACCACAGAGGAATTGAACATTTATGTCAGAACTTCTGCAATTACCAGCCTTCCCTACTACAGTAACCTGGGATGCAATTCATCTGGAGCAGGGGAATTGTCCATTTCTAAACCTGACAGGGCCTCCAATACGTCCCAATTGCCTTTCAAACTGTGCAGGTTCCTCACAGTCTATTTTCCTTAACTCCATGTTGATTTTCTCCTTTTCCAGTGTGGAAACCAAAGACGGTTACTCGCTTCTCTCTTTCTATATAACACACTTTGTCCTCTCTTCCTGCTTCAGCTGCAGGTTCAAGCAGGGGTTCATGGGCCCATTTTAAGAAAAATTTATAACGTTACTCCCGCTTGTGAATCCTTCAGCAATGGTTGTAGAAGGTTCTCCAGGTTTCTGTAATAAATGTATATCTTTAGAATGGGTAGGTCGCGAATATTACAATGAGGAGAACATCGTCCTGTTAAACAGAGCAGCACTCTCTCCTTTTTCCTTATTAGATAATCATTGAACCTTGTGACGAAATCTCCAGATCAGATTTTATTTCTTTGGCGTTTATTCACAGTATTTGGGCATTATTGGCTATACCAACATTTATTGCCCATCGCTAATTACCCAGAAGTCAGTTAAGCGTCAGCCATACTGCTGTGGGCCCACAGTTACATGTAGACCAGACAGGGAAAGGACGGCTGATGCCTTCCCTAAAGGGGATCTGTGAACCTAGAAAAGTTAAAAAGAACACGACTGCACAGGAACAGGAGTTTCGGCCCTCCAAGCCAGCGCTGATCCAAAACTACCTAACCTTACTGCCTACTTTCGAAGTACCTGAGTCGCATTGCTCCCTATCCATTCATGTATCTGCCCAGATCCATCGCAAATAACCCTATCGTTCCCGGTCCTAGCACCTCCGCTGGGAACACATTCCAGGCCCACACCGTCCTCTGCGAGAAGAACATTCCATGCATGTGTCCCCGAAATTTGTCTCCCCTCACTTTAATCTCATAACATGTAGCAAATCCTGCACCCTGTCAAAAAAAAGGTTTCCTGGTTATCCATCTTGTCCGCACATCTCATGATTTTTATGCCTCAGTTAGGTACCCACCACAACCTCCTTCTTTCAAATTGAAATAATTCTAAACTACTAAACCTCTCCTCAGAGCTAGCACCTTCCATATCAAGTAACACCTTGGTGAACCTTCCGTGCACCCTCTCTTCAGCATACATTTCCTTTTGCCAACGTGGTGACCAGAACAAGACACAGTATTCCAAATGTGACCAAACATAAGCCTAATAGAATTAAAGCATGACCTGTTAACTCAAGACTTAGAAATTTGTTTCCATCAGGCGGGGATACTAGAACCCGTGAGCACAGCCTTAGAATTAGAGGGGGTCAATTTAACACGGAAATGTGGAGACATTTCTTCAGCCAGAGAGTGGTGGGTTTGTGGAATTCATTGCCGCTGAGTGCAGTGGAGTACAGGGCGTTGAATGTCTTTAAGGCAGAGAATGAGAAATTATTAAACCTGTACGGAATTAAAGGAACTGGGTAGAGTGCAGGTAAGTGGTGCTGAAATGCCCGTCAGCCATGACTGAATGGCGGAATCGACCCATGGGCCGAATGGTCTTATTTCCACTCTTATGCCTTATGGTTTTATGGTCTTCACTATTGTATTCAATCCCCCATCCGATGAAGAAAAGCATGCTGTATGCCTTCTTGGCCACTCTACGGACCTGCCCTGCCACCGTCAAGGAAAAATGGAGCTGAACACCCAGATCTCTCTTTACATTAATTTTTCAATTTTTTTGGTTCTATTTACTGCTAACTTCGCTCTTGAATTGAATCTTCCAAAATGCATCACCTCGCATTTGTCCGGATTGAACTCCAATTGCCATTTCTCTGCCCAACTCTCCAATGTATCTGTATTCTCCTGTATTCTCTGACAGTTCCCTTTACTATTTGCTCCTCCACCAATCTTAGTGTCATCCGCAAACTTGCCAAGCATCTAACCTAATGGATTTCTCTGACAAATCATCTTGTTTCACGGCCAACTTTATGAGTCTTAAACACAATTTTTTATTGAACTCAATCGCCACAATCAGCCACTGCCAAATTCAAACCCAGATACCCCAGAACAATATCTGGGGACTCTCGATTAATCATCTACTAAATATGCCACTGAAGCAGCGATTCGACATCTGTGACACTGACAGCTGCCTCGTGAAATCCTGTTCTGTATTGCATCCCCGCAACCCACTATTAACACTGAGAATATTCATGAGCATAAACTGTAAGGTAAAACCAGAATCATTCCTGACACAGAATATTCTGCACGGATATTCAGAGGGACTGCAAAGTATGGGATCACACCACACAGTTACATGGAGTATCGATTGTAGAATAAATTTAAAAAAGGATAGACTACCATACATCACTCTGGGCACTTGAAAACATTTGATTGCCAGTCAATCCTGCAGGTTTTTCCTCTCAAATCTAGAAACTGGCAAGTTGAGAAAACTCTTGTCTTCAGTTTTGGGGCGTAATCCATCGTGCTGTGTGGCATTACCATCATGCTAAGTAGATTGTAATTACAATGGTTCCAGGATATAAAACCTGATAATCAAGAAGGCATGTTTGGACTATGAGCACTTAACTATGATCTGTAAGGACATAATCTTGCACATCGCTCACAATTCAGCTGTGCTATCAACATCCAAACAATGGACAGAACATGAGAGGAAGTCAAGACACAAGATGCAATGACAAATTAGATAGAAACGCAGTGAATTTGAATCAGTACATCCATATTATGCATCCGTCCAGGCCATAGAACCCAAATGTGTGCATTCCCTGAGCTCTGATCTAGTCTCACTCTCTCCATCCTTCCTGCCGTCACACATTGTTTGATGCCACCAGGATATCCACCTTCCCTGTGGTCAGAAACGGCCTGATCTCATTGGCATGTCCGTCTTCCATGGAGTTACACATTGTCCGATCTCCCTGGGATCTCCATCTCACTGGGGTCACAGGCTGCCTGACCTCACTCGGATCTCCGTCGTTCCTGGGTCAGACATTGACTGATCTCATCGGGATACCCATCATTCCCGGGTCAGACATGGCCTGATTTCATAAGGATCTCCATCCTCCTGCGGTCACACACTGACTGATCTTACTGGAATCTCCATTCCAATCGGCTCACACACAGTCTGATCACACCGGCTTATCCATCCCCCCTCTCTCCCGGGTCACGCATTGTGGGAACTCATTGGGATCTCCGTCCTCCTCGAGTCACACACTGATTGATCTCACTGGTGTCTCCATTTTCCCGGTCACACACTGCCTGACCTCACTTGGATCTCCATTTCCCCCGGGTCACACACTGTCTGATGTCATTGGGATCTCGATCCTCTCTGAAGCACGTACTGTCTGATCAACCACGGGAGCAGTGGGTGGTTGCTCTCCCTTTTCCAGTGATGTCGCAAAGTAATACTTTGTCTCCAAACTCGCATTCAGACCTCCCTTAGCAGTGCATGCATAAATTGTGGCAAATTAACACAGTACATTAGAGAACGCTATCCCAATGAACCCTACACATTGACGCTGTGGTTGTGAAGATTATGTAAACTTTGCTCCAACCGCAAAGAACAATCGATTTGGCTTCATCTCTGGTCACCGCGCATGCTCACTAGTAAGGTTCTGCACCATGTTGTGCACCCATACCTGGTTCTGTACTGTTTGTTTCCCTCCCTTTCCCCAGATGATGACAGGCAAAGTTTACAGATGAAGAAGCTGCGCGTGCAAAGCTAGCATTTCCAAACAAACCTTAGACTATAACCTGGTGTTGTGTGATTTATAACTTTATCCACCACAGACCAACACACGTAACTCCAAATCTTGACAGATCCTCGTAGTATCCCACTGGCTGTGCGTCTCACATAGAGTCAGTTCATCATCTGATCCCCCTTGATTGTGGTCGCATAATGCCAAGGGCGGGTTATCGCACTCTGATTCAGCAGAGCAATAGCCTATGAACCACGTCTAGCTAATAGGCAATTTTAAACGCTCAAATCTTTACTTTGAACTGGACAGTTCAAGCTGAACATGTTGTCGTTGGTGGTCTGAGTGGCCTCTGCCTCTGGAGATGGAAACTGCGTGTCAGGTTCAGACCGGGATTTAGGTTAAAATTAGGATAGTGAAGAAGAGGAAGGAAGGTATCCCAGTTACTAGTGGTGTACTGCAAGGGTCGGTGGTGGGCTCACTGCTGTTTGACATTTTTATAAACGACCTAGATGAGGGCGTAGAAATGTGGGTGAGGAAATTTGCAGATGACACTAAGGTCGATGAAGTTGTAGATAGTGACGAAGGATGTTGCAGGTTACAAAGAGACATGGATAACCTGCATAGCTGGCTGAGAGGAGCAAATGGAGTTTAATGCGGACAAATGTGAGGTGATTCACTTTAGTCGGAGTAACCGGAATGCAATGTACTGGGCTAATGGTAAGACTCTTGGAAGTGTAGATGAGCAGACAGATCTCGGTGTCCGGGTACACAGATCCTTGAAAGTTGCCACCCAAGTTGACAGGGATGTTAAAAAGCCATATAATGTTTTAGCTTTTATGCATAGAAGGATCGAGTTCCAGAACCACGAGGTTATGCTACAGCTGTACAAAACTCTGGTGCGGCCGCACTTGACGTACTGTGTGCAGTTCTGGTCACCGGATAATAAGAAGGGTGTGGAAGTTTTGGAAAGGTGCAGAGGAAACTTACAAGGATGTTGCCTGGTATGGAGGGAAGGTCTTAAGAGGGAAGCTTGAGGGACGTGAGGCTGTTTTCGTTGGAGAGAAGAAGATTGAGAGGTGAATTAATAGAGACATAGAAGACCTTCAGAGGGTTAGATAGGGTGGACATGGGGAGCCTTTTTCCTAGTATGGTGATGGCAAGCACAAGGGAGCATAACTTTAAATTGAGGGTCTATAGATATAGGACAGATGTCAGAGGTAGTGTTTTGTAACTCAGAGAGTAGTAAAGGTATGGAATGTTTTGCCTACAATGGTAGTAGATTCGCCAATTTTCAGTACATTGAAGTCGTTGTTGGCAAACATATGGACGTACATCGAATAGTGTAGGTTAGATGGGCTTCGAATTGGTACGACAGGTCGGCGCAACATCGAGGGCCGAAGGGCTGTCATGTTCTATGCCCTGGATGGTTCAGGGGAACAGTCCCGGCAGGGAGTAGAGGTGGCCCATAGGAGGCAAATTCAATTTTCAATAAGAAATTGGAGTCACAGTATCATAGAGATGTAAATCACAGATGAAAGTCTTTCGGCGCATTGCTTCCATTCTGGTCAACAGCAAACACTTACCAATTTTCATGCCATTCTCCATGTTTTAGCCCATGGTTTTGCAGACGTTGGCATCGAAAGCGCACACCTATTTACAAAATAAATGTTACAAGGATTTCTAACTCTACCAACCTCACATGCAGTGAGATCAAAATTCTCAACATCCACTGGGTGAAAAATAGTTTTCTCACATATTTAAACCTTCTATCCCTCACCTTCAATCATCTTTCTGCTTATTGAGTCGAAGAGTGTGATGCTGGAAAAGCACAGCTGATCAGCCAGCATCCAAAGGGCACGAACATTGACGATTCAGGCATAGGCTCTTCTTCAGGAATGAGGCTTTTGGGCAGGGGGACTAAGGTTCAAATGGCGGCTGGGTAGCTCTGGAGGGATTGTAGATGGGAATGCGGAATGAAGGAGGGAGGTGATGGTGATAGTTCAAGGAGGAGGGTGTGGCGGAGAAGTGGGAAGGAAGATCAACGGGTAGGGCCGTTCAAGATGGCGGTGCTGAGTTGGAATGTTGGGATTGGGCTAAGCTGGGGAGGGGAAATGTGGAAACTGATGAAATCCACATTAATCCCGTGTTGTTAGAGGGTCTCAAAGTGGAGGATGAGGCGTTCCTCCTCCAGCGGTTGGCTGGTTGGGGTTTCGTGATGGAAAAGGCGAAGGACCAGTGTGTCCTTTGCGGAGTGGAACGTAAATTAAACTGATCAGTCTCAGGGTGATGGGATAGGTTCGTATGGGTGTCCCAATGATGTTCGCTGAAACAATGCATATGTTGTCGTCCTGTCACCTCAGTGGAGGGGCGACCATATCGGGTGCAATGGATGCAGTTTATAACGTGCATGGAATTACAGTTCAATTATTTTCAGATATGAGAGGATCCTTTGGGGCCTTGGGCTGAGGCGAGGGAGGAGCTGTGGACGTAAGTTTTGCCTTTATTGCAATGGCAAGGGAAGGTGCTGGGAGTGAAGCATGTGTCCTTGGGGTGTGGACCTGACAAGGCAGTCGCGGAAGGAATTGTTCCCGTGTGATTCGTGGGCCCACCATGCTCTTGGGTCAATGAGTTTGACACGCATTGTGACATTGAACATTTGTTTTGTAGCCTCCAACTCCGGAATCACTTTTCACATCAAGTTTCCTGCCCACTCTCCAAGGAAGCCTTCTCCCACCATCAACACACTCCATCCACCTTGACATCCTGCGCTGGCCTGTAACGCCCTCGATCTCATCATCCCCATCTGCCACCGTGAGACAAACTGGCTCAACTTGCCCACCCACCAGACACACTCAAGACTCTTACCCTCGCAACGCACTCCTCTTGACTCTCTCCAATGCAACTCCAACATCACCATCAGCTACTAATTTGGCACATCTACCTCTACACCACTGGAGCCAGGCGCTATCTCGAAGACACATCGTCTTATGCTGGACCCTCAACAACGATCTCACTTCGCATCACCAAGCCATCATCTCTTATATAAACAAAAACCTCATCACCTTTCGGGATACACCATTCACAGCCTCCAACTTCATAATCTGGGAAACCGCAATGTCCAATTTCACTTTATGCTCAAAATCCACAAATGTTCCTGCCCAGGATGATCCAAAGTCTCAGTCTGATTGTACCCCAGCTAACCTTTCTCTACATACCTTGAAAGCGTCCTGTCCCCCTTAGTCCACCGACTCCCCATCTACATTCGGGGCACCACCCACACACTCCACGTCTTCCATAAGTTTTGTTTCTCGGGTACAAAACGCGTTCACGTCGCCGTGGGCATCCAGTAAATGTACACAAATATCTGCCATGACGAAGACCTCCAAGCCCTAGGTTTCTTCCTCTTACACCAACACAATCAGCACTCTTCATCGACTCTGTCATTTTACTGGATGAACTGGTCCTCACCATCGACAACATCTCTTTCCAATTCCCATACTTCCTCCAGACCAAATGGGTAACCATGCCGGTCTCTTCCTTGAATACTTGGAAAGTCCATCTTTCGCAGATACCCCGACAGCATTACACACCTGTTCCTATGCTACTTTGATAAACTTTTCAGTGCTACTTCATGCTCCCAGGTGGACGTTGTATATTTCATCACCTTCATACACATCTTCCACTCCGACCTCAAGATCACCTGGATTATCTCAGAGACCTCTATCCACTTTTGAGAGCTATAGATTTCCATTTCCGGCGACCAACTCAGCATGGACTTCTCCTACGAACCCACTGACTCTCACAGTTGTCTGGAGGACACCACCTCCCAGTCACCCTCCTGTAAAAATGCTTTTCCTTACTCCCTGTTCCTCCACCTCCACCGCATATGCTCCCCGGCGGACCAATTCCACTGTCGATCATCCTTACTCATTTACTTCACTTTCCATCACCACGTTGTCGACAACGTGAGCATCTCCTCCACTCTAATCGCAACCAAGAGAGAACCCACCGGTCCTTACCTTCCACCCCAAACAACCTACGGATACAACGCATCATCCTCCACCATTTCCATCACCTCCAAACTGACTCCAAACACGAGAAATTTATTTCCCTCCCCACCACTGTCTGTGTTTCAGAAAAACCATTCCCTCTGTGACTTCATTGGAAGGTGCATACCCCACCAACACACCCTCGCCTCCAGGCATCTTCCCCTGACGACCCAAGAAGTGCAAACTGTACGAACACATTTGCACCCCAGCTAAGAACCAGGCCCCAAAGAATCCATCCACATCTGACAAAAATGTATCTGTACTTCCATACATTTCATTTCATCATTCCCCCTAGAAACGGGAGGAGTGGGACACCAGGGAATATATCCAGAGACTTGCCAGTGCTGATGATAAGTGCACCTCGATGAGGTCTCCTTTGCATTGGGGAGACAGGACACCAACTTGCGAACCGTTTCAGGGAACACTTGTGGGATACCCACATGAAACAATCCTACTGCTCTGTCGCTGAAAACTGTAGCTCCCCTACACAATCCGCAAATGACATGCACATCCGGAGCCTCATTCATCGCATACCCTGGCCATCCATGTCCGTGAGGATGAACGCCTCATCTTCAATCTTAGGAGCCTCCAACCCAACGGGATTCACGTGGAGTTCATTTTCCCCATTCCCCTCCCCCAACCATATGCCAGTCCTTACCTTCCAACTCGTCATCACCCTCTTGAACGTCCCTACATGCCCATCTTCGTTCACACCTGTCTGCTCCACCCTTCTCTCCTACCTATCACTTTCACGCCCAACTTCATCCACTGATCTCGTTCCAAGCTTCCTTCCCCCAACCTCTACCCTCTCCCATATATCTGCCAGCCCCCTTGGCTGACCAGTTTCATTCTGATGATTGACTTTTACCCGGAAGTAAACTTCTTCTCCTCAGATGCTGTCTGACAGGCTGTGCTCATCCAGCAACACACTCTTTCGACTGATCTCCAGTGTCTGCAGACCTTACTTTCACCTGATTATTGATTCAACTTCTGAAGGGTAAGGCTTCCAGCTACTCTCTCTGTATCCCTCAAAATTTTGTACAACTCAATCCTGCTCAACCTCTCTGCTGTAAAGAAGACAATTTCAGCTTCTGTAGTCTGGCCCATCGTAGAATCATCCTACCAGCAGGGACGGTCCCTCCCTGCTAGCTTAACTGTCCGCATTTTGTAACTTCCCATTTTTCTAGCCTTTGGTTTGCAACCGCCTGGATGTCACGACTCCCGTTCCTCGGATTTTTGCGTCCTCCCGCAGATTTTACGTTCAATGATTCCTGCCCCCCTTCCCATTACTTTGTCCCCCTGACCCAATATTTTCCCCCTGAATATTGAAACCCGTCCAATTTCCCGTTACCGGGATATTGCGACCACATCCCCAAACTGCCCCACATCGCTCTTTTACGATCACCCATCTCCCCACCTCACACTCCTTTATAATGGGCGACATAGTGAGCACCTGTAGGGATTCATGACCCTTTTGTGTGTCAGGTTCAAAGTACAGCAAGATCTCAGCTCGCATGCACCACCCTCACTGAGAAAGGAGTTCATCTGAGCTCACACATGATGTTTTAATTCCCCAGGACGTTGTGCTCTTCCTCCCCAATTGTGTTGCTGCCCACAATTCCCACGCCCGGAATCTCCACTCTTCAAGGGGTTTTGCAGACTCGCCCCATTTATTCTCAGCCGCAAATATTGATGCCAAATGCTGTTTGTGTATCAAAGCTCCCACTGTGCCCCCATCTTGTGTAATTGCACACCCACTCACGTCTCCCATCATTCCCCCTAAAACGGCAGGAATGGGACAATAGTGCATATGTCCAGAGACTTTCCAGAGAGCGGGGATAGAGAGTGAGTGAGAGAGGCCACAGGTAGGACAATGAAAGAGAATGAGTGATGAGTGCGAGAGAGAGGATGATGGTGTTTGGCAGATAGAATGGTTCTCCATTCTGAACAGGAAGATCCCACAGAGCTAAGAGACAGAATGTGTAGATGATACGTGCTACTACTCAGGGAATTGCGTCCAAGTCCACTTCAGGGAAGGAGAACATAGAGACAGGGAGTGGGAGAGAGGGAGACAATCAGAGGGGTAATGGGAGGGAGTTCAGACAGAGATAGAGTCCGGGGGAAAGAGGAAGAGAGAGGGGGAGAGAGAGAGAGAGAGAGAGAGAGAGAAGCAAACAACTAAGGAGATGGAAGAGGAAGGCAGCGATATCAGGATAAAAGAAAGATAGATCGACATAGACAGAGAAAACGATGGGGGCGAGAGGGTGAGAGTGAGAGCGAGAGTGAGAGAGACATCGAGAGGGAGAGACAGGGAGGGAGAGAAATAGAGACAGAGGGGTCAGAGAGTGAGTGAGAGAGGCCACAGGTAGAATAATGAAAGAGACTGAGTGATGAGTGCGAGAGAGAAGATGATGGTGTTCGGCAGATAGATTGGTTATCCATTATGAACAGGAAGACCCCACAGAGCTAAGTGACAGAATGTGTAGAGGAAGCTGAGCAGGTAGTTTTGGAGATAAGGAAAAACTGAACGATGAAACCATTCTGGGATTGGGAATGAGGAGGCGGAGAGTCGTAGAAAGACAATGCACAGAGCAACATGGCCAACATGGAGATGGGAAATCTTGGGGAGAGAGATGTATGGGAAACAGATAGAGAGAGACAGCTCGGAACACGGGAGTGAAGATGAGAGCTGTAGTGAGAGACCGAGGCAGTGACATCTCTGGTATCAGACTGTGTAGCAAATCTCACAAGCGTTTTTATTCCTTTGTCTCCCCAACTCCCAAACACAGCCCAGAACTCCCCGCGTTTGGGTGTGTGTGTGTGTGTGTGTGTGTGTGTGTGTGTGTGTGTGTGTGTGTGTGTGTGTGTGTGTGTGTGTGTGTGTGTGTGTGTGTGTGTGTGTGTGTGTGTAAATGAACAACAAGGAGACAGGACGGTTTCTGATTATTGTCCCTGTTAACTACTTATTCCTCACGAAAGAATTATTTGATTCGCTCTGTCTCTGCAGCATCTGATTCTTGGCACTCGGAGGCGTTTGGTATGCTTTCCTTTATTGGTCAGAGTATTGAGTACAGGAGTTGGGAGGTCATGTTGCGGCTGAACAGGACATTGGTTAGGCCACTTTTGGAATATTGCGTGCAATTCTGGTCTCCTTCCTATCGGAAAGATGTTGTGAAACCTGAAAGGGTTCAGAAAAGATTTACAAGTATGTTGCCAGGGTTGGAGGATCTGAGCTACAGGGAGAGGCTGAACAGGCTGCGGATGTTTTCCCTGGAGCGTCTGAGGCTGAGGGGTGGCCTTATAAATGTTTACAAAATTATGAGGGGCATGCATAGGATAAATACACGAAGTCTTTTTCCTGGGGTTGGGGAGTCCATAACGAGAGGGCATAGATTTAGGGTGAGAGGGGAAAGATGTAAGAGAGATCTAAGGGGCAACTTTTTCACGCAGAGGGTGGTACGTGTATGGAATGAGCTGCCAGAGGATGTGGTGGAGGCTAGTACAATTGCAACATTTCAGAGGCATTTGGATGGGTATATGAATAGGAAGGGTTTTGGGGGATATGGGCCGGGTGCTGGCAGGTGGGACTAGATTTGGTTGGGATATCTCGTCGACATGTACGGGTTGGATGAAGGGTCTGTTTCCATGCTGTACATATCTAAGAATCTATGACTGTAAGAGACTGCGAGGAAAATGGCAATTGATTAAAATGAAATAAAACTGGGCACCAAAAGAACAGCAAGACCCTACCACTCACCTCCTTCCACAATCTCACAACTTCCCTGAACAGTGCCTGTTGTTTAATCCAAAGAACGGTAACAGGAAGGTGTCAAACTGCCTCGGGACTGTCCCAGTGTTTCTGTTTGAGGGATCAAGGGAGTAATTTACTCCAGACGCTGCAATCCGCTTCATGTCCACTCGCAGAGATTGTGTCTCTCTGTGTCTGTGTCCCAGAATCAGTCTGAGAAATCCACTTCCGCACACATGCACACACACATACACACACACACACGCACGCACACACAGAGAGAGAGAGAGAGAGAGAGAGAGAGAGAGATTGATTACACCAAGCCAAGATCATTTAAAATATCAAACAAGTGAAACAAAGAAGTTCCCGTCACTGACAGACTTCCCCAAATTTTCCCCATTTAATCAGCACTTCCCCTTGTTTTGATTTCAGAGAATGGGACAGATTCCACCTGAGTTCAAGGTGTGAATGTTTTCTGACTACTCCCCGAGGGTATATTATCTGGGATGGGTTTGGACAGTGACTTAATAGTAACTACCAAAGCCTGTCCCCTCCACCTCCCTCAGTGTTAAATCTGTCCCTTACATCTCTTTCACTGACACACCGGGGAGAAAAAAATACAAGTGACAAGACTGACTCCTCACTATCCCACTTCACTTCACTACCCACAACCCTGTGCCCACTTTGTCAGCGAATGGGGCTGTTTCTAAATAAATTATTCACAATGAAGCATCCATTGGTACAGAAATGTCTTTCTCTTTCACTCCTTCTATCTCTCTCATTCAGTCTCCCTCATCCCTCTATCACAGCCTCTCTTTCACTCGTTTGTGCCCCTATCTTTCACTCCTTCCTCGCCATCTATACCTCACTCTTTACCTCTCTCTCTCCTACACACTCTCTGTCTCTCTCTCCTTCCCTCTCGGATTCTGCCTCCCTCTGTTATGCTATGTCCCTCTCAGTCCCACCCTCTCTGCTCTGCTTTCTCCAGTTCTCGAGAATTGATTGGACTCTCTCCATCCATTCACTCTGCGTTCAGATTGAAATGCACTTTCCTCACTCACTCCCATTTAGAGTGTACTCCCACATCCCCGGCCTTTCCTGTAGAGCCATGTCGTTTCTGGCTAAAGAGGGAGGAGAGGTGGGGATGGACTGTGATATGGAATGGAGTGATGATGATCCCACCCACTACCCAACCACCAGAAAAAAGAGTGCAGGTTCTATCGACAGGCTGAGTGATTTCCTCTAATCCCTGCTAGAAATCAAACCCCACCCAACTACGTAGCATCTAGAACTGTCCCAAATACCCTCCACACACACAAAGGGAGGGGCTGACATTGGAATTCTGCACAGCAGGATCTCACCAGTCCACACTGATGGACACTGTGAAGATATCTATACTTTCACCATCCACATTCAGAACCATACGGCCCCCTCAACTCCCCAACCCCTCTTATAGTTGACAGATGTGGCCCACTGCTACTGTGAATGAAAAGGAAGTAGGCTGTTCTTGCACAGCAAGATCCCAAAGGTTGTCTCCCTTGAATCACCAGCAAATGCTAATCGGCCCCAATTCAATTTGGCGGCTGGATGCAGAGACAGGGAAATTCACCCCTCCACTTTCGCTCTGAGTCGCGGAGCTTCCCGTCTATCATTCGGGACACCATCCACACCCTCCACTTGTTCCATAATTTCCATTTACCCAGGCCCAACCCCATAAACTTTCAAATACAAATATCTGGTAAAGTGATGTCTTATCTCTTTCACTGCTTCCATCTCTCTGTACACAAATATCTGTCATTGCAAAGGCCTGCAAGCCCTAAATTTCCTCTCACGCCAAGACAAGCAGTCCCTTTCCACTGCCACTGACATTTTTATGGCTTAACTCGCCCTCACCAACAACAGCTTCTCCTTCACTCCTCCACACATTCTGTCACCCTCGCATTTACGCCCCCCCACACTCCTCCACAGTGAAGAATTGACCCGCACACTCCACCACTGTCATGCTCACTCGTCTGCATACTCAGCTACCATCAAGGTTACAACCTGCACACTCCTCCACCATCATTCTTACTCCCCCGCCCACTAAACCATCATCACACACACTCCTCCCATACACTAAACCACCTTCATGCTCATTCCCCTGCGGATTAGATTACTTACAGTGTAGAAACAGGCCCTTCGGCCCAACAAGTGCACACCGACCCGCCGAAGCGCAACACACCTATACACCTACATTTAACCCTTACCTAACACTACGGGCAATTTAGCTTGGCCAATTCACCTGAGCCACATCTTTGGACTGTGGGAGGAAACCGGAGCACCCGGAGGAAACCCACGCAGACACGGGGAGAATGTGCAAACTCCACACAGTCAGTCGCCTGAGCCGGGAATTGAACCCGGGTCTCTAGCGCTGTGAGACGGCAGTGCTAACCACTGTGCCACCGTGCCGCCCACCGGATTTCCCCACTGTCATGCTGACAACCGTTAAAACTCTCTACCCTGAGCACTGGACTGCTTACATATACCCACTATCTTCCCTCAGCAACAGACAGTGGATCCCACCAAACGTGTCTGCAGTAGCCCGTTGTCGCAGCCTGACATATTAGCCCCAGCCACAGCTCTGGTGCTACACCCACATTTATCACCTAGTAACAGCCAGTGGTCGCACACCCATTGCTAGTAAAAAATGAGGTCTGCAGATGCTGGAGATCACAGCTGCAAATGTGTTGCTGGTCAAAGCACAGCAGGTTAGGCAGCATCTCAGGAATAGAGAATTCGACGTTTCGAGCATAAGCCCTTCATCAGGAATAAGAGAGAGAGAGCCAAGCGGCTAAGATAAAAGGTTGGGAGGAGGGACTAGGGGGAGGGGCCTGAAGAGCTTCTGTGCAGAGGAGATGACCTGGGGGGTGCAGTGAGAGAGGGACTCACTGAAATCCTTGTAGAGGGAGGAAGAGAGCTTCTTCAAGGAAGGCATCCTTGTAAGAGGATTCGCACCTCCTTCCACCTATCCCACCTCCATCGCCCCTCCCCCTAGTCCCTCCTCCCTACCTTTTATCTTAGCCGGCTTGGCTCTCTCTCTCTTATTCCTGATGAAGGGCTTATGCTCGAAACGTCGAATTCTCTATTCCTGAGATGCTGCCTAACCTGCTGTGCTTTGACCAGCAACACATTTGCAGCACACCCATTGCTCCCAAGCAATGACATTTGGCCCAAGTCCCACACCATTACCCTCGTAACGGCCAGAAACTCAACTCCCCATTACGTTAGCAATGGAAAGTGAGAGATAATTGGACGGAGAGAGATTTTGAGGGATGGAGATTGGGACGTAGTGTCTGCAAGACAGAGAGTGAGTGAAGGATCATAGGGCACGGAGGGACAGTGAAACATGGTGTGTAAACTGGAGGAGGAGAGAGACTGTGTGAGAGTGGGAGGGATATATGGAGAGAGGGTGACAAAGGGAGACAGATAAACTCTGCCAAAGCCAGGTCAGATTGGGTGACCCACATGTGAAGACAATGACAGAGTAACTTCAACACAACTCCTGAGATCAAGGCTGTGCCCCTCACCTTCCATGAGAAACAGGAATTGGGGCTGAGTCTGTCTCGAGCTCAGCTTCTTCAGTACGAAGACAAAAAAAAGTCGTTCACTCTGCTGCTTGATACTTTTCATGAACCTTTTTATTGTTTACAAATTAAATTGATGAATACAGTGAGTGGATGGTGCCTTTTCCCACTGGCCCCTGAGTTGAGAGAATATTTAAATGTGTTCCTGTAACCCCTGTGGGATGAGATTGTAGAAACCAACACTACCCCCAGTCTGTTACAATAGTGACAGGCTGCTTCGTTGCTGAAACACGTAAATGAACTGAGAAAATCCTGGATGGATTGATTAATGAGTGAATCTGATTGATTGATGAATTTTGGTGAAGGGATAAGTCATCACATTCTTCAGCTGCTGTCTGAACTTCGTCTGGATCACAACATAAATCACGGTGTTTGTGCAGCAACTGAGGAGCTGCAGCATGAAACCCAATGTCATCACAAAGCGATGTAGATGTACAGAGGTATACACTATATAATATATCCGGTTCCACATGGAATACACCATTAATGTTGACCATAACATGATGAAATTGGCCGAGATCACAAACAGTAAAATGATAGATTTTTTTCGATGTCTCATTTCTGTATCACATTGAGTGTCCCCATTGGTGTGAGCACGGAGTCTCCTGCGGGCTCTGTTCGTCACTAAAATGTGTCTGACGGTGATAACATTCAGCAGCAGAATCAGGAGAAATGGGACAGCCGGGGTTAGAATGTAATGGAGGAACTCGATTATGCCCCAGAAAAGGGAATATCGAACATGTTTAGGTACCCAACAAAACCAGGGGATGTTCTTGAGCCGATATATACCCGTGAGAATAAAATACCACCAAATATTTTTTAAACAGCTTAGCACAGTCACTGTTCCCAGAACGACAGACGCCATTTTCTCACTGCAATATTTACTTTTCAGTTTCTGGCAACAAATGGCCACAAAACGATCAAAGGTGAAAGTGACGGTGAACCAGACAGAACAGTCAGTGGCTGCATAAAGCAGAATGGCGTGGATATTACACAAGGGGATGGACCTCACGAAATGAAACTGTCCCCGATAAACAACGGGA
This sequence comes from Hemiscyllium ocellatum, assembly GCF_020745735.1. Lineage (NCBI taxonomy): Eukaryota > Metazoa > Chordata > Chondrichthyes > Orectolobiformes > Hemiscylliidae > Hemiscyllium > Hemiscyllium ocellatum. Next base: position 294,684 of record NC_083422.1, on the reverse strand, counting down.
ATGTGTCTCAATATGAGGTCGAGGATAATGACCAGTAGATCCGCCACTGCCATGGTGCCCAGGTAACGCCTGACACATGGAGACAATCCACATTCTTTATAAAGCAGGACGTATATCGTCGCGACGTTAACTTGAAGAAGAAAAACAAATAACCTATCCATCAGTCTGGAGGCAAAGTTACCAGTTCAATTAAGATCAGTTAGAGATTGTCGAAAGAGTCACTATATTCCGAGATTTAATTAAATATTTGAATTTGAAATAAATATAAAGTAACTTTTAAAGTTACTGTCGAAAACCTGACGTAAACCATAAGAAACTCTCCCTCCTAAATACGCAGAAACCCATCCATTAGAACCGATGGCTTTTAAATCATTCTCACGAACTCGGTTGTTCAAGAGCAGACACAGGTAATCGGTTTCCACTTCCTAATTTGGCGAATGAAAACATTGCTGTCCTAAAGGATTCTCTCACTGTTCCGTGAAGATAAATGGAAGTTGGTCATTACTGTCTTTCCTTCGAAATTGTGGTCGATCCACTGTCGTGAAGAAATGTAAACGCAAGGAAATCATATTCATACCTTTAGCTGACTTTAACTGATTGGACTTCGGATCACTATCTCCGTTTCCCTGGAATAGAACACGTTCCCTTGGGAACTTATTTTTTTGTTCAATTGACTAACGCCCAGCCGTTCACAAAAATGCCGGTTCCAGAATGTTCCAGCCAATATCGGGTGCAGAATGCTGCGGGGAATGTTGAGTACAGAATGTTTCAGAATATGTCAGTTATAGACTGTGCCAGAGAATGTCAGGTATAGAGCGATCCGGGAAGTAATGAGTATAGAAGAGTTCAGGGAATTTCGTGCCTAGATTTTTCCAGGGAATGTCGGTTACAGAATGTTCTGGGGAATGCAAGATATAGAATGTGCCGGGGAATGCCGTGTATAAAATGTCTCATAGAATACCGGGAATAGAATTATCCGGGGAATGTTGGTTATAGAGTGTTACGGGGAATTTCGGGTACTTACTGTTCCGGGAAATGTCTGGAATAAAATGTGCCAGGGAATGTCGAGGATGTAATGTGGAATCATAAAGACCCACAACACAATGGTCCGTCTAACAGTTCTGTTTGGTGACGTTCGCTCAACATCACGTCGACATACAGTCCCTCAAATCAACTCAACTGGCATTTTGTAAATACAAACAACACGATTAAACAATTCCTTGACCGTTTGATGTAAAATAAATCTTTTATGATCATACAGATATCATCCCTTATTCAGAGATCTCTGCCACCTCTTTTTCAGTTTTGAGTAATACTCACAGCTCTAAAATGTTCTGTATATTCAGTTCCCAGTAGCCTTGTCTGTCTAGTGCCATGAAATCATATACATTTATCTCAATCCATACATTGAATTTGGCAATCTGCTTTGGCAATACAACGTACTTTCAGATAGAGGGACTTTCATTCAGCTTTTAAACCCAACATTTCATGCTCCATTGCCACCATTAGCCCTCACATTGATCTGCCAGTAAAAAGACTGACATCTTCATACTCACAGGTTCAGATCTAATGGTAATGTTCCCTGAAGCCCCATGACCGAACCTGGGTGTATCGTGTCCCACCAGCAGTACAGACCCACCACTGGTCGTGGCACTGTGACATACAGTCAGGAAAGGAGTTATCATGGAATTCCCCTGTGTCGAATCCAGAACCTAATAAATCTCATGAAAACAGAACAGAGATAGTCAAGGAAATCACCTCATGTTTGACACCTACTGCCTGCACACCACCCCGTGGTGATAACTCGGTTCTCCATAATGCAAAAACATATCAGAAAGAGCACTGAGGGTGACAAGGACACTGAACATAATCTGGCTGCAGCCCTTCAATATCTATAAATAAGAGTGTCTCCATAGACCCCCACGGAACGAATGGACCGAGGCCTCAAATATACAGCAGCCGGACTGTGGACGTGGTGGGGGAATCAACAAGACGGACACGTTCTCAAAAACCTCCTTGTCATAGACTGATTTATCCCTACTAGTGTCTGTAGGAGCAGACAGCACAGAGTCCTGGAGGAGGGAAAGTATCAGCCTCGTATTGCAGATAACGCCCAAGGTGATATGAGGCTCTACCTCCTGCGACGGTGGACATACTTCTCAAGGAGCTAGCGAATGGAAACTTGGCATCCATGTGGCATTGTGGGCTATCAGCAGCCGCAACATTAATATCCCTCCCTCCATCCTCAAGTCAGAAGTGGACTGTTCACTGATAGTTCTAAAATGTTCAGCACCATTCCCATATATGGAAGCAGTCTCTTCTGTCCATAAAGAGTTTTAAAGAGGGACAGGAAAGACCATTCAAATAGTTGCGTCGGTTACTCATCAATTGGAACAAATTCCTTAACCTCACTTGAGAACACTGGAAATAGCACAGAACGGTAAGCCTTTTCAAAGCTGCGACATAGGAATAGAGAGAGAGAGAGCTGGTGACTGAGCTCTATTATCCTAATCCTAAGGAGGGATAAATGACAATTTATCAGTTTCACAGAAATTATAGACGGCATTGACATAGTGACCAGTGCTGTGTCCTCAACTGTTTTCAACTTCTATCAGCGAATTAGATAAAGGTAACAATCGCATTCTAACCAGATTTTTGGATGACACTACCATCAGCAGGAAACTCAGTGATGAAGAGAAGGTCGACATATTGGCATTATGAAAGCAATGGCCAAAAATTTGACAAATAAAATAATACCAAGGTAACTGTGAATTTTACTTTTTAGGGAGAATAAAGGCAGTATTGAACTAAAATGGAGAAAGATTACAGTACTTCGTGGTGCCGTGTGGATTGAAGGCGTCTCTCTGACCGGTTCAGACATCGGAAGTGTTTATTGGAAAGAGTGTACATTGCTCTCAGACCACATGGGACAGTATCATGTGGTTAGTTGGTGTTCAGAAGTAATGAAAAGGTGAATGTTTTAAACTGTCTATCAAGGGTACGGCCTTTATTCAATATGCCGTCCTTTCTTTCTACATGGAGACCCGAAAATGGAGGGAATGACTGACTGTTTCTGAATGAAAAGCTGTGGCTGCGGCCAGGACAGTGGATACTGCCAACATGACGTACTTTGCATGGTCACACTGCAACATTATTTGCATGAGAATTCAAGTACAAGAATTAGAAGATGAAACAACAGATCAAAGAACATGTTTACTTATGACATGTTCTCAGTCCACCTTACAGAACCACACCAGACACCAAATGCCCAAACGAGATGTCTCTTCAGTATGGAGCACTGCGCAGATTAGGCTAGTGTCCTGCTCAATACAACGCAGTCATCAGTCTAGAATGGAACATTGTACATCAAGTGCATCGATCTGAAAACATGGATTAGGTGTCTATCCAGGATGGAAAGCTGTGCAAACACCCCAGGAATTAGTGTGGTATGACAACCTTAGATCACTCACAACGTGGCGATTCTTGCAGTCCATGCTGGAAGTGACAGGATGTGCAGCTCCCATTCATTTATAGCTCCCCAACTGCATTAAGCCATGAAAAAGGATGCTATGGGTGTGGAAATCAGTGCCAGAGAGAGACATTATGGGAATCAGATTCAATAAAAAAATGTGAGGGGTTTGGGATAAAAATAAAGATGGAAACATTGAGGCAAGATGTTATGGAGCGATCTGTCAACAGGTTTCAGAACGCTGAAACTATGATATTTAATTCGCAGTAACTGGGAGTGGGGTCAGCAGTGTTTTCGACTCATTGGGTTAAATATAACAATAAGTTGTCTCAGTGTTAGATGCCTTCTAAGAAAATGTCTCTTGCTTGTATAGATCAGATAGACACAATCTGATGAACACACACACTCATGTGCAGTCACACAGGATAGGAGGTTCATAGGGCAAAAAAATAATTAATTGTAGATTTATAAGTGAAACAAATGTTACCGTGAGAAGGTAATGGAATGCTGATGAGATACATATCGGCCATGATCGAATAGCAGAGTAGTATTGGTGGAGAATTGGTGGATTCTGATTCATTTTTAACTTTATGTTCCCAATCCATGTGTTGTTCTCTCACGCAGCTCGTAATATTGTTACAGATGTCGAGGCAGATACTATTCAGCCACTCATGATCATTGCAATGAGACAGGAGTTGACCGAGACATTCTAAGGAGTTACTCAGGAATAAAATAAAGTCATTCAGCACTTTGAGCAAATACACAGTACAGGAAAAGATCATTTAAATGTTCTTCGTTGCGATCCAGGAAGGGGCAGTTCAGTTAATAGGAAATACAACGTAAGATTAACGTTCATTTTCAGGTTGTAGAGTAGTAACCAATGGATTATCTCTGGAATCACTGCGAGATCATCAATAATTAAATCTATGTTAAAGCATTGGAAGAGGGGGCCAAATCGATTGGAGCTCTCACAGCTCATTCACTGAGATCGTCATTCAATAGGTTTTCAAGCAGAGGTCGGGAGCCTGCAATTGAATACAGAAAGGGGAGGTTAGTGAGAAAACTTTCATGAGAAATGGTACGATGTGGGTTTTGGTATGTTGGTAACGATACTGGACGATAAAACAAGAGCAACATAGCGAGAGATTGCAGGACCCGGTATGGAAGGGATTTGAATGTCTTAGCACACCGTTCACAATTTTGCTGTGCATCAGCAGCAAGTAATTAGGAAGTTATACGGAATAATGTCTTTTTGACAAGATTATGAGGCATAATCATTGAACAATATGCTGCATCTAGACAGAGTTTTACTGAGACCACATCTGATGCACGATGTGCAGATTTGATCCCTGAAATTGAAAGAAATGAAAGATGCGTATTTTTTTAAGGTTTCAACGGTTTCACTTTATTGTAAAGTACAGAAAGAACTATGAAAGATGAACAGATTTGGCTTGAGAATGTGAGATGCTTATATTGGTCCAGATTAAATCTTTAGGAGAGCTGTAGATCAGAGGCAGAGCTTTAGGATGTTTCGACTTATGTGGGAGAACGCAACTAGGGAATTGACTCAATGAATAAGATAGATGACGGTGTCAGGCTGTTACTTGATCAGTCAAAATATGAAACAATACGGCAATTGGTGAGAAAATGTTTGGAAAATCAAGGCTGGGTTCAAAGGTGACACCTTATCATCTCTTTGCAGTGTTTCCCCTTTCTACACCTTGTGTTTTATTTGTTGGACATATTGTGGACATTGATTCCTTGCTAATACAGCTCTCATGCTTTACTCAGAGATACATCAAAAAATCATCAGTCTCTTACACTGTAGCATTCAATAACAGAACTTCCAGACAAACAATCTACTGGCTTTTCAAAACAACAATTTGATAACATTAGACGTAGCAATAGGTCACTTGGCCCCTCAATCCTGCCTTGAGTTTCACTAAACTGATTTGATCCTGTCCGCAACTTTACTTCCTCTTGGGAAATAATGCAGGGGCAGTGACTGATGTGTTAATAGGGGAGCACGTTGGAGCCAGGTGCCATAACGCTGTTGTTTGTTTTCAAATAGTTATGGACTGGTTTAGATTTGATTCACAGGGTTAAAAGCTAAATTGTGGCAGGGCCAATTTGTACGGTGTTACGCACGAAATTTCAAAAGTTGATTGGGGAGGTTGTTTGCAGGTGAAGGGAGATTTGGAAAATGGGAGACGGGACTGGCATTTTCTTGTTAATGTGAAAGCCAAGGCTGACATGAGTAGGCAACGCTGGCAAAGAAAAAAAAATGCAGATTCAGGAGTAGACTGGCGTATACGATGAATTGTAATACATTTAAGAGGGAAATGAGGACGCACGAAACAACTTTGACAGGCAACTCAAAACAGAATCCAGATAGTTTCTACAATAGATTTCTGGCAAGAGTAAGATTGGGGAGACAATGGGGCCATTTGTTCCGCCTATGTTTGAAACCAGAGGACATGGTATGGGCTTAAACGAATATTTTGCGAAAACATTTACTGCGTAGGAAGACATAGAAGCTCGGAAGTTCGGAAAAATAAGTCACGATGTTTTTCAAACTGTTCACATTACACAGGAGGAGGTACTGGAGTTCTTAAAATGTATAAAGATAGACTAATTCCCGCACACAATCAAGGGTGTCTCAGGAAGTTGGGGGAACCTAGGGAAGAAATTGTGAGGCCACTATCAGGTGCAGGTGAAGTGCTGGAAGCCAGGAGTGTGGATAATGTTGTGATATTACTTTTATAAAAAATGTTGTAAGGCAAAGCCATAGCAGAGTCATCCAGGAGCCTGACATCTGTGGTGGGTACTTTGTTTTAGTGAAACAGAATTTAAATACAGACCGAAAAACAATGACTGATTTCAGTTACTCCACATGACTGTCTGGAAGGGAAATCATTTTTCATAAGCCTGATTACGTTTTTGTTGAGGTGACAACGAGAAGGAATATGGGAGAATAGTCTACACGTACTTTCCCAAAATCATCGACAAGGTTCTGCATTGGAGACTGATTAGTACGATTAGAACACATAGGATTAGGGAGAACTCACCAGTTGTATAAATAATCGGATTGACGGTAGTAGACAGAGGGTGATGGTGTTGCGTTAGTGTTCCAACTGGCGACCTGTCACGAGCGGTGTCCCACAAGGACCAGCGGAAAAACCAATGGTAAAAATCAATTTTTTGGCTGATGTTTGAAGCGATTTGGATGAGAATATGGGAAGCGTGAATAGTCAGATGATATCAACATAGTTGTATACAATGAAACTTTATGCAAGAGTATTAAGCAACCTTGGGCAATTGGGACAGTGGGTCGAAGAATGGCAGATGGAGTTTAATGCAAATGAATGTGAAGTGTTGTTTCTTTTGTTAGACAGACTATGGTAGGATTGATGCTGTAAATGGTAGGGCTGAGGGAGTTTTGGCGAACATAGAGACCGAGGAGTGAAGGTGCATTTTTCCTTGCAAGTGGAGTCATGAAGAGATGGGACAGTGAAGACAGAATTTCGCATGCTTGTCTTCATCCTCCAGAGCATTGAGTACAGGCGTGGAGATGTTGTGTTACGGCTGTACAATACAATGGTAATGTGTTATTTGGAATTCTGCGGAACATTCTGGTCTCTTGGCTATGGAAAAAAGTTATTGAAATGCGAATGGTGCAAACATATTGAAAAATATGATCCTGAATGAAACAGAAGGTTTTGAGTTAATAAGGAAAAACTGGGAATTTTTTCCCTCTTGCATTTGAGGCTGATGGGTGATCATACTGAGGATTATTAAATCATGAATAAATAAGATGAGTTGTCAATGTCTTTTCCCAAGTGTAGCACAGTCAAAAACTGGAGTCCACAAGATTAAGGTGAGAGAGGAAATATTTCAAAGGGATCTTGTTGCTACTCCTTCACACAGAATGTGATCACCATGTAGAACAAGCTTTGTTTTTAGGAAGTTGTAGAGGCGAGTACAATTACAATTGTAAAAGTAAACATTTGGACAGATATATTGACTGGAAAGGTTTAGACCGATGTGGATCAAACATGGGTGCATGAGACTAGTTGAGTTGAAAATCCATATTCGTCATGGGTAGAATAGTCTGTTTTCATATTGTACGTCTGTAGCAAACCATGACTCTCAATCCCCTTCCATGATCACTTCTTTTTGCCCTCAATTCATTCCGAAGTCAAAAATACTCTAAATACTTTCAGTGAACTAGCTCTCCGACCTTAGTTGTTTGGAGAATTTCTGACAAGCATGTAGTGCTGTCGACAACAGCAACAGGGGAAGCAGAATATTCAAACACAATCTGTAACTTCATTTTTGCACAGAATAATCCCTCAGTCTAACATTACCTCAAACTGATTTATTATTTCGTGACGAGTGTGGGTGAATATGCCAGTGTTAGAATGATGCGTACCTAAAGCTGATGACAATCTGATTAAGATATCGCAGATGATTGTTTATCATCCAAACAGTCTTTTCCTAGATTAGAAGCACAAGTTAAAACGTGTGAAGCCTTCACAAACGGATTTGCAATGCAATCCGTGACTACAGAGTGTGTTTGTGGAACTGCTTGCAATTAGTAAACTGGATGGTGTTCAATCACTCAGCAGAAAAACCGGGATAAGAACGCCAACTCTGTCACAGACTTTGTAAGCAAAAGTGTGGAGGACAAAGAATTCAATCTGCAACAAAGAATTCAATCTGTGTGCTGACCAAACATACACTTTAAAGGAACAAAGGAATCCAATTCCTACTAAAGACCAGACGTGCAGCAATCAAGTCATATTATCCAGACCAATCCAGGAATTCCAGAAATGACCTCTACCAAGCCATCAGAGAAACCAAGAAGCTGTGTCAAACCGAGCCCGAGGCCCAAAACAACCAAACAGGTTCCTACTGCCTATTGGAAAACCTAAGCAAAATAGCATGATATAAAATGAAGCAGATCAAGATACATCTATCCCTGATGCACCTTATGCTTTCTCCGCTCGTGGGTAGGTGAGTAGTTTGATCAGAATACTACGGGAACATGTCTGAACAGCCTCAGGCACATATATTCTATTGGTCAACACATCAGGTGTCAGATCAGTCCTCCGGGGAGTCAACTCCAGGAACGTGACGGGCGTGAACAGCATTCTCGGCCAAGCACTCAAATCTTGTGTGGACCAACTGGAGAACGTGTTCACTAATATCTTCAACATCGCCCTCATACAAACCGAAGTCTCCACCTGATTCAAGATTACCACCATCCCTATTCCAAAAGAAGGGCATGCAATGTGCCTTTATGAGGACTGCCCTGTGGCTCTGCTGTTAATAATAATGACGTGGTTTGAGAGGCTAGTCAGGGCCCACAATGAACTCCGGTCTCCCAGCCTGCCACGATGTGCTACGATTTGCCAAACGACGTAACGGGTGCATAGGGACCTATACCTAGCTCTGTACTCATCCCAGAAACGCGTGTACAACAAGGAAACCCATCCGACTCCTGCTGTTTGACTACAACTTCGCATTCAGAACAAATATCCCCTCCAGACTGATCTTAACTCACCATGTCTTTGATGCCATTTCCACCCTCTGCAACTGGATCCTCAGCTTTCTGACCGACAGACCGCAATCAATGAGCGTAAGTACCACAATAAAACAGATCACTGGAAGCCCCCAAGGATGTGTACTCATGACCCTACTTTACTTCCTGGACACCTAATTCATGCAGCAAATTCTAAACGAACGTCATCTACACATCTGCTGATTACATCATAGTCGGAGGGACGTCTGACAGCAACGAGCCAAAATCCAGATAGGAGATAAAGAACTTGGTGAAGCGTTGCAATGAGAGCAACGTCTCTCTCGATGTTGTCAAAACGAGAGAACTCTCCATTGATTTCAGAAAGAAAGAAGGAAAACATACCTCCATCGACTTCAATGTAACTGAGATTGAGATGGTCAAAGCAGACAGTTTTTGGATTGATGATAACTGCAACGTTTCCTGGACTTCACACGTAGATGCGACGGTCAAGGCGGCCCAGCAACTTCACTTCTTTCAAAGGTGGTCAAGGACATTTGGCATGTCCGAAATCAACATCTACAGATGCATCATTGAAAGCATACTGTCCTAGTGTATAGTGGGCTGGTATGGAAACTGCAATGTCCAGGCTGTTAAGCAACTACAGAAGATGGGGTGCACAACCTTTAACATTACGAGACCCAATCTTCCATCTATGGCTCTATTTCCTCAGCTCACTCCCACAGTAAGTCTGCCAACATCATCAGAGCCCCATCGGGACATGGTCATGCTCACCAACAAGTTCTGCTGTCAGGGAGAAGATACAGAAAGTTGAACACACACACACACACACACACACACACACACACACACACACACACACACACACACACACACACACACACACACTCTCTCTCTCTCTCTCTCTCACACACACACACACATTCAACAAGAGCATCTTCCCAGATGTTATCCCATCCATGAAGTGATTTCTGTAAATGCAGCCTGAATGCACCACAAATGAGTGTTTCTTTCACCCTCTGTTTTGCATGTCCTTGCTCAAAGTCGGAGCAATATTCCACAGACCAGGGGCAAAGTCTCTGGAGGCAGACACGACACAAGCACACGACGAACTTTTATTCAAGAGAAAAAAAATGTTTAAAGCATTGAGACCTACCACAAATATGGCTTTGATGTGAAAGCACAATCGCTTTCTTAATCTTGAGCTGAAAATATGTTGCTGGTTAAAGCGCAGCAGGTCAGGCAGCATGCAAGGAACAAGAAATTCGACGTTTTGGGCACAAGCCCTTCATCAGGAATGAGGAAAGTGTGTCCAACAGGCTAAGGTAAGAAGTGAAGACAATGACACACTGATTTTAAAGTAAACAGCAGTGTTTTGACACATTGTGTTACAATGATCATACACAGAGTGGTTTTTGCTCCTGCTACTTCCTTTCTGTCAATCCAATCTTGAAAAACAGAGTCTAGATTAGAGAGGTGCTGGAAAAGCACAGCAGTTCAGGCAGCATCCAAGGTGAACACGCCCATGGACACACTTATGTTCTTAGTTATTTGTGATTTTTACAAAATATCTGGTCTTCGAGGTCTTTATATGTTGCATTGCAAAGTTATTGACTGTATTCTTTTTGGTCACGCCCCTCATTACTTTTCGCTGATGACAGGTTGAATTCTAACTATCTGTACTTTTCAAATTCCATCATACCTTTTGTACAAAGACAATTGATTCTGTCATAAAACTCGCACTCATAATAATGCTTATTGTTCTTTGTATTGTTAACTTTTTTTAGCTCGTCAGGCAAGATGTGCATTGACCTCGTTCGACAGGATATGCCTGGAATCTCTTTACTGTTTTGCATTTATGTTGAAACCTGCAACTTTGATTTTGCAACGTATCATTAAATAGATCTTATTTACACTGTAACTAATTTCAAAGGCAAAACTAATCTCTACAGCGGCATTTGGCGCTGAACACATCCTCAATGAGACGTGAATGAAATGTACTGTTTTGATTTTTCCAGCTTTTTAAATTAAAATGTCAAGATTTCTTCAGCGTTGTGTTACAAACCTTCGGTATGTTTCTTTTCCATCATCTTTTCTGTTGTGTTTGCATGCTTTCGAATCTTGGAAATTGGGTAATGTTACATTTTGCCTTGTAGTAATTCCGGTTTTGGAAAAATAACTTTTTCCACTTATGCTTAAGCAAGTTTTTTTTTTAAAAAATCTGGTAATTTGGTATCTCCCAAAATCAGACAGTTGAAGCAGGCTTTTAAATTCCAGCCGATTTACATCTTCTAAAAACAGGTATCTCCACACTTACTCTAATCTGCCAGTACAGCTCATCAACAAAACATTTTACTCTACTCAGTTATGTGTGACAATAACTCATAATAAACCAAATCATCTGATAGTGAGGGATAAATTATCTCAAGACGAACAGACTAGACCTATGCTGCACAGCCTGTCAGATCCGGTCAAGAACAGTGAGAGACGAATCAACATCACTTTGGAGAGTACTCCATTACTATCCTCTTCCTGTACAATACAAAGGTACAGATGCATTTCAGTGTAAAAACAAAAGGCTGACGTATCTGCATCGAAGAGAGTGATGCTGGAAAAGCACACCCGGTCAGGCAGCATCCGAGGAGCAGGAGAATCGACGTTCCAGCATTAACCCTTCATCATGGAGTATCTGCATCATCATTGGCCAGAAGTGTTAAGTCGATGATCCATCTCAATCTGATCCATCATGATGCCCACTGAATCGCAGATTCCCGTCTTCAAAGAATTCGACTGGCTGCACGTGATATCAAGAAGCAGCTGACCACTGTAGATACGACAAAGGCAATGGGCCTTAACATCATTCCTACAATAGGACTGACGACAGGTGCTGCGCAATAAGCCACACCCCTAGGGAAAGTGTTTCATTCCATCTCCACTCTGACATCTACTTGTCACTGTGAAAAGTTACTCATCTTTCCAGTCCCCTAATAGGAGTGTAATTAAAGTAAAACCATTTGTCACCCTCTCAGTCCCTTAACAATAATCAAAGTAATTGAACTTAACTTTTACAGAGCCATAAATCAGCACAGCCATAACTTGGTCAGTATGGTTTCCAGTAGGTCCTCATGTGGAAATGGTGGTCTTGCAGAAATGTCACTGGATTATTACTTTTCCCGCCAACAGTGTCCAATCTCACATGTTCCCACACTACTCTTCATATATACGTATTTATTCATTCACTACATTTGTATCAATCATATTGGATCTTCTTTAAATTTGCAATCCGAGTTTTCTGGAATCAGAAAATGTTGCAGTTGCCATCCTCAATCATACGATTATTATGTATTGTAAAGAGTTAGCGCCGAGCATAAATTCCGGGAATATTCTCGCTAAACATTGCTTTCCACTCCAAAATTAAACTGTGCATTCCGCCTCAATGTTTCCTGTCAGCTCTCCCATTCACAATAGATGTCAGTATATCAGAGTCAGTTACAGCAAATTAGACTTGGGACTTGATCAAAATTTATTCTGAAAATCCAAATCTACTGCATCTATCATTTTCATTGACTGATTTGCCATTCAGTTTCTCAATTGTAATTCACCTTTAATAAATCGGCATTGATATTTTTGTCCCAACTTGTTTAACATTAGTTAAACGTTCAATGCTCCCTGGTATTGCATCCTTATAGTCGACGGTTTCATTATGCTGACTTCTTTCTTGTTGCTCTCCAAACTGTAATTCCATGTTTTATAAATCGTAGCATTACAGTTCCTTCTATCAAATCTGTCAGTTCAACACCCGAGTCAGCTCGAATTTGCAAGCAACGTATTCATTACCACCATGGCTACATCCTTCACTAATCAACAACATAGAGTAACAGTTCCAGAAATTTATTGATTTATAGGATCTTAATCCTAATAATTTCCCCAAAACTGTTTATTGGAAGGTTTGATTCTATCTTCACTTTCTCAGTGTACCAAGGTTTGCTTGTACTGCTACAAAGCGTTATAAAAAAAGTTTTATTGCAGAAAACAATAGAAATAGTTGCTTCATAGCCCAGTCATTTTCCTGTCTTCCATTCTCTAGTTTCAGGCTGACAGGATGCTGCAAAAATCACCACGACAATTTCACATTGGTATACTATTTTATAGAGTCATAAAGATGTACAGCATGGAAACAGACCCTTCGGTCCAACCCATCCATGCCGATCATATATTCCAACCCAATCTAGTCCCACCTGCCAGCACCTGGCCCACATCCCTCCAAACCCTTCCTATATTTGGAAGCTTTTGCAAATCACTTCTGAAACCTAATAATCCCGAGCTTGAAGCTGTTCAATGATTGAGCTTCATACAGCCATTCGGTCACTGAAGCATCGATTCTGTGCTGTCACCAGTACAATATACATTAGTCCTACTTTCCTACATGAGGCTCAAAGCCATCAATGCTCTGACACGACAAGTGCTCGTCCAAGTATTATTTAATGGTTGTAAGGATCCCCGTGGCAACTACCAACTCAGGAAGCGCCTTCCAAATGTCAAATCCATTTGCTTGATAAATAATCCTCAAATTGTCTCTCAACATCAAACACTTCACTTTGAAAGTGTGCTCCCGTGAGTATCGACGGAATCAATGGTTCCTGGAATAAAGCAGGAGAATGTAGTCAAGAAATTTACGAGACACGATTGATTGGTGAACACAACCCACCTGGGGAACGGCCGAATGTTTGGTCTCATGTGCTACAACACCGTGACGAAATCTTCTGTTAATTAAACCAAACTACCAAAAAGTTTATCCTCGCCATTGAATGCATTAAGATATGAGTCACAGAGAAATGCCACATACCAATGTTTAAACAAAATAGCATCGAATTATTTCTTAACTCTGAAATTCAACATTAAACAACAACTATGCACAACTCTAAGTCTCCTTTTCTCTTATGTTATGAAGGTGAAGGCGGGGCCAGTCTCTTTCAGGGCAAGTGAAAGCTTGCTGTATGACTAGGCTATCCATGAGTTCCTGAGACAACCTGGCAGTTAAGTTAGACGCTTGATCTGCCTGGGTCCCCCTACGTAATCCATACCACATGAAGAAATCTATTAACTCCTCAAACACCCTTTTTGTCTTAATACTCCATAATAGAATTGCCTCCAGAAATCTGGTGGACACATTCGTTATAGTTAGCAAGTACTTTAGATCTTGGTAGGGTCCTTATACAGTCAATGGCACCCACGTGAAAGGTTCTTGAATTGGCAACAACATTGCTTCTTTTATTACTATCTATGTTTTACCTACTGTTTGGCACGGATGACACATATGACAAATGTTAAACACATCCTTGTGCATTTTAGACCGATAGAAGTCTGAGCCTTGCTCACACCTAGGTGAACTTCCAACTAGTAATGCAGGTGCTACGTGTAACACCTACGGTCTGCATGCGAAAAGAAACATAATCTGGTGTCTATTTCTCCTCTACATAAACTTACCGTGTACTCAAATTTCGTCTTATAATTCTACCTTTAAGGGAATATCCCTCAGGAATTTATTTGGGTTCTGTTTCTGACTTTGCGTCAATCCATAAAACACTGAGTATCTCTTCTTTCTGTTGTCCGACTATCAGTCTTTCAGGGCTAAACACTACTGCCCCATTCTCTGCCTGTTCAGGATTTTCCAGCATTAAGACATCCAACAAGATGTCCACTAACTAAACCTTTTAGTTTTGCTCTTGAAAGTTTGCTTCATGCTTTGATTTGTGACAGTGGGGTCGTGTTACTGCACAGTCTGGAATAAACATGCAGGATATTTTTCTTTTGACTTCTCAATTCACTGATCTTCGTTTGGATTCTCCACAACAAGGGGTATCCTTCCATCATTGCAATCCTGCTAAATCATTCGTGAGGACAAACTGCATTTGTGGCACGGAATCACTGTGAAATCAGTCCCACTGTTTATTCCCCAGGCTTGAGCTGGCACTCCAATCTGAACTTATATTCAGAAACATTTACTTTCTGTCCATCTGCCCCAACTTTGCCATTATCTCCAAGAAACAAATTAGATTAGATTACTTACAGTGTGGAAACAGGCCCTTCGGCCCAACAAGTCAGCACCGACCGGCCGAAGCGCAACCCACCCATACCCCTACATTTACCCCTTACCTAACACTACGGGCAATTGAGCATAGCCAATTCACCTGACCTGCACATCTTTGGACTGTGGGAGGAAACCGGAGCACACCCACGCAGACACGGGGAGAATGTGCAAACTCCACACAGTCAGTCGCCTGAGTCGGGAATTGAACCCAGGTCTCAGGCGCTGCGAGGCAGCAGTGCTAACCACTGTGCCACCGTGCCGCCCAAGTGTTAGCAAAGTGTAAATACGTCCATCTCGTACAATTATACTTATTAGATCCCTTTTCCCTCAAAACTGTCACTTATTTCCCTTCTCTTCCTCTTATTTCTGAGTACTCTTTTCTCAATAAGGCGAATATTTTGTCTATATCAGGCAGAGTCATCTTTCTTCAAGCAAAATAGATCGTCGCCTTACCTATTTCTAAGGCGTGCATCCATCTAACAAAATGAAAATATTTAGTTCTTTCAAACTCAACATAGGTCTGACCTGGTTCATTCTTTATGTTTCTGAACGACTGTCTATACGGGTCTGGGTATCAATTCATAAACAGTCAAAATAGCTTTTTGACATCTGCATAATTTCTTGACCCCTTATATGACAGCATTGCAAACACCTCACTCGATCTGCCGACCAGCTTAGTCTGAACGAGCATTACCGACAAGTTACCTGACCACACCATTTGCCCAGCCAATTTTTCAAAAGGAATAAAGGACAATTCTACTTGTTTCTCATGAAATTGTGGTAATATGTCGACATATTTGCATATATCACGAACGTCTGTCTGCATTCCCATCCTATTAACGTGAATTTCCACGTTATTTTGCAACTTCTGAAGTTCAAATTCTCTCTCCTTTCGTTTTATTTTCTCTCTCTTTCTCTTCTGGCCTGGCTCTTTCTGTGTCTCTTTCTTCTCTTTATCTTGCTAAGCTAAAATCCTTCTCTCTGTTTACGTCTCTCTTCCCTCTCTCTCTCTCTCTCTCTCTCTCTCTCTCTCTCCGCCCCCGCCTCCCCCCCTCTTTTTCTCTCTTCTGTCATGGCTGTTTCTTTCCCTTTCTTTATCTTCGAATTCCATCTCCCTCAATTGCAATTTATGTCTTTCTGATTCTACTGCAAGTGTCTGTTTCTCTCGAGCAACTCCGTTACAATTTCAGCTTTTTTTGTCCCTAATTAAACACAATTCCAACATATTAGCTCATGCTAAAAGTATGCCCTCTCTCTGTATTTCTAAACCTTCTCGACAAATTTGGAAATCATCTTCAATCCCTAAAACCTCATAGCAAACTTAAGAGCCACTTCTTTCATTTTAATTTAAGCAAACACAAGTAACCAAATATCTAGGATACCATTCGACAATTATTTAAATCTGTCTATATCTTTCCTAACTCAAATCTGTCAAAATCTCAGACTCGACCTCGTTAAACCTGTCCAAATCTCGGACCCGAGCCCCTAAAAAGTTAAGAGTAGGCAGGGAAACCTTCTTTTAATTAATTTGAACACACAGAGAAGCTCACCACGCCTCGTAATTTGCTAAATTATGAGTGATAAAGAACTGCCAAATTTGACTTTTAATGAAAATTATATTAATTTATTCTTTAACTCTAAAAGCGAACATTAATCAACAGCTAATCACAACACTAAGGGACGCTTTTCCCTCCTCTGCTTATTAGAACATAGACCATACAACCGCCCTGCAGAATCAATTTGTAGCCCTTCTATCTTACACTATTCCATTTTCATCCATATGATTATCCGATGACAATTTAAACGCGCTAAAATTTGACGAGTCCACTACTTTTGCAGGCAGTGCATTCCATGCCTCTATTACTCTCTGAATAAAGAAACCACCTCTGATATCTGTCCCATATATATCACCCCTCAGTTTAAAACTACGTCCTCATGTGTTAGCCAGCGCCATCCGGGAAGAAAATTATCTTCCTGACCACCCTATCTAACCCTCCAATGATCTTCTACGCTTCAGCTAAAGAAACAGCCTCAAGTCCCTCTGGATTCACTTTATACTAGGCAACTTCCTGGTAAATATCCTCTGAACCCTCTTCAAAGTTTCAACTTGCTTTCTATATTGCAGTGACCAGCTCTGCACGAAACTCCAAGAGCAGCCGAACCAGAGTTTTGCACTGCAGCATGATCTCGTGGCTCCGAAACTCAATCCCTCTTCGAATAAACACTTACACATCTTATGCCATCTCAACAACCCGATCAATCTGGGGGACAACTTTAAGCGATCTATGTACATGGATACCAAGTTCACTCCGCTCATGCACACTGCAAACATCTTACCATTGACCCATCACTCTTTATTCCTGTTTCTCCTTCCAAACTGAAACGCCTCATGATTTTCCACATTAAACGCCATTTGCCTCCTCTTCAACCAGCTATGCAGCTGGTGCGTGTCCACCTGTAACCTGCGACAGTTTTCAGCACCTGCCATAACTCCGCTGATCTTCCTGTCATCCACAAATTTACTAACCAATTTTTCTACGCCCTCATCTCCGTCATTATAATACTGACAAACAGCAGTGCGCCCAAAACCATGTAACACACAACAAGTAACTGAACTCCAGGATGACTATTTCCCGACAACCACTGCCCTTTGTCTTCATTCAACTAGTCAATGTATGATTCAAACAGCTCAGTTGCATTCAATCTCATGTTCCCAAAATTTGTGTATTAGCCTACTGTGGGGAGGAGAAAGTGAGGTCTGTAGATGCTGAAGATCAGAGCTGAAAATGTGTTGCTGGAAAAGCGCAGCAGGTCAGGCAGCATCCAAGGAACAGAAATTCGACGTTTTGGGCAATAGTCCTTCATCAGGGGGAACCTAATCAAACACCTTACTCAAATCCATATGCACCACATTAACCACTTTCCCTAATCCGCCTGTATGATCGCCATCTCAAAGAATTTAATAAGGATTGTGAGGTATGACGTACACTTCACTAACCCTAGTCAACATATTCCTCTCTGAAAGATTATAAAGCCCAGCTCTTATAAACCTTTCCAAAATTTTACCAAGAACCGACGCAAAGCTCACTTGCCTATTATTACCAGAGTCGACACTACACCCCTTCCTGAACAAGGGGATAACATTTACTCTCCTCCAGTCTTCTGACATAATTCCTGTAGACAATGGTAACATAAAGATCAAAGCCAAAAGCTCTGCAAACTCCGCCCTTTTGTTTACCCTTATCTCCATAATAAAGCACTTATTATAATTCTTTGAAATGAATTTCAATACCAGACAGCGGCTCTCGTCTGTGGTGTGTTTCTTCTTTTGGCTGGAGATTTCCCTGGCTAATCTTCTTTCTTTTACTACGAATACGTTTCTATGAAAAGATACCTTTGATTGAGTTTTGTTTTATTTTCATGTGTCTGTCTCAATTACAGTTACGAGAGAGTGAGGACTGCAGATGCTGGAGATCAGAGCTGAAAAATGTGTTGCTGGAAAAGCGCAGCAGGTCAGGCCACATCGAAGGAGCAGGAGAATCGACGTTACGGGCATAATCCCTTCTTCAGGAATGACAGTTCGTCTACCTGATTTTCAAAATATCTGCCTTTTTTTAAATCTCCAACCTCGGATTGTCTCATTGTTCCGATGTTGGCAAAAGAGTAACTTCGATCTCCATTGTGTTTCAGTATCCTGTGGCAAAGTTCAAACTCAGTGCTTAAATTTTAATTGTTGTCAAAACAGCACCCAACTCAGCTATCGATTTCACATCCAATTGTTACGTAATTTCAATTTTCAATGCTCCCTTAGACAGCTCGTGTAGGCTCTCAGTGCATTCACTCTCACCTCTATGTAGAGTACACACCTTCAATTTCATAACATGTCTTCTGGTCTTATGTTCGTGACACAGGCAATATCTTGGCGAATATCTTCTGAACCCACTGCATTACAATCACCTACTTCCTGTAACGTGCCAAATAGCACTGCACACATCTGAGCCTAACCCATGTCAAGTATAACTTTCTAATCTATGCCTCGATGAACACAGGTAACCTGTGCCTTCATAATTAAACTTTTAATCTGTTAAATCACGTTAGGGCTCAGTGGAGTGTTACTTGCTGTGCCTTGTGCTGTGCTGTCGTTCATTGAACACTCCCTGTCCAGCTCTTTCTTGCAAAGTACATCTCCTCATAGTTATTAGGATTAAAGTCCATCTGCCATTGATCTGTCCATTTGACCATTCCATCAATTCCTCCCCTTCCTGTAACATAAATTCTTCCAGCTCACTGCCAAATACCCGGCAAATCTTTGTATCAAGCACACTTAGAACTTCTGCCTCCACCACTCTGCAGATTGACCTCTACATCATTTATGAATACCACAATAATAAGGGACACAGCATTATGCCAGTGGTACACCAGCGGATACTAGCCTCCAGTCACACAAACAGTCTTTGACCAACATTCGTCTCTTTCAACTGTTGGATAAAGTTAAAAATCACACAACGCTAGGTCACAGTCCAATAGGTTATTTGGAAGCACTATCTCTCGGAGCGCTGCCCTTCATCAGGTAACCGTAAAACAGCATAATTTATGATCTTGTTCCGCAGCTACCTGATGAAGGAACAGCGTTCCGAGAACGAGTACTCGAAATAAACCTATTGATCTATAACCTGGCGTTCTGTCACTTGAAACGTTGCCTAGTAATTTTTAAGTAGAGTCTGACAAGAGAGGAGGAGTCAGAAAACCAGAGAACAGCCAATGTGGTTTCACTTCACTGGAAGAGTGGTGGTGTAAGCCCGTGCAACTATAGCGCAGTGATCATCAAATCAGTGTTTGGCAATCTATTGGAGAAAGTACGGAATACGAAAACTGAGCTCGTTTGGAGTGGTAATGTTTGTCAGGGGTGAGTCACTATATCTTTATCAGAGGGAAGTCATGCCTAATGAATTTGAATGTTATTTTTCAGTGAAGCTATTTATATATTTTTCCAACATGACCAATGGCAGAGCCCCACATAGGAAACTGATAAAGAATTTAAAATATTATGGCATAAAGTGGAACTTCGCAAGTTGCATCCAACATTGTCTAATCGAGCATTAATGTGGCTGTGCTGGTGTTGGATTGGTGTGGACAAACTCAAAAGTCACACAACATGTGGTTATCGTCAAGCATGTTTATTTGGAAGGACAAGCTCGTGAGATAGGATCACCAGACGCAGGAGTTATGATTCTGTTTCAAAGCTACCTGATGAAGGAGCACCACTCCAAGAGCTCGCATTTTGACACGCGGATCAAATGGCTTCCTCGAAAAATCGTCAGTCTACGTCATGAGGCATGATTTCTTTCTAATAAAAATATTCTGACTTACCCTGATCAAACCTTATCTTTTTGAAAGGAGATCAATTTTCGCATTCCGTTTCCTCTAATGTTGTTCCATCTTCCTGATGGTTTATTCCCTGATGTTCCCATTGGGCTCAGTGCACAGAGGATAATTTGATCTTGTAGATTAGTAGTGGAGACTGCTGAGGGGTAGGATGCTTTAAGCTGTGTGTCACGGGGGTGGCCTTTATCCGAGAGGCCATCATTTCTTTCTCCATGGGGACCCAAAGACGATTGGAATGGCTGACTTCTTCTGAATGAAGTCGCAGTGTCGCGGCCAGGGCAGTGGACATTCAAAAACATGACGTACTGTTCATGGTCATATTGCAACATTAATGG
Organism: Hemiscyllium ocellatum; assembly: GCF_020745735.1. NCBI lineage: Eukaryota > Metazoa > Chordata > Chondrichthyes > Orectolobiformes > Hemiscylliidae > Hemiscyllium > Hemiscyllium ocellatum. The sequence goes on along the minus strand of NC_083422.1, from coordinate 273,862 downwards.
AGTGAGATCTCCTTCAGTACTTCTGTAGTTGACATGAGGACTCTGCGGACCAATGTATTCTGTCAGGAACCCCGCTATACTGGGGAAACAAAGATACATCCGGAAGCTCTCTGCTGAGCGAGAATTCATTGTATTCACCTCATACACCATATATATCCTCCGTCACCGAATGGTGAAATTGATGTCAACAGACTGGGAGATGATGGAATGTCACGCACTTTAGTCTGGAATGTTGTGGATCATAGAACTGTGATCCCTTTGAACTGTGACCACAATAGTCACTGGCAGAACCGTCCTCCTCCTGGTGTGAAGCTCTCTATTGACAGAGTTGGCATCACTCTGTTACCAAGTCCTTGCTCAATCAGGAACGTCTCACATGATTTTCCTCGATTAAGTGCAGCTGGGAAAGCTGTTTTGGAAAACCCGGAGTGGATACTGCAGATCCCTTTCCACACACACTGACTTCGAACATTCAGACCATTCCCACTCCAATGCTGTAAGTACGTTTCCCATGTTTCGTCCAGAGTTGGGTTAGTAAATGCTGAGGTCTTCCTGAATATGTGAGGCAGTTCACAACACAACATCCAGCAAATCATCCCGAGCATATCCACTAACCTTTCAATAACAGGAGTCAGTCCAAAGCCCCTCAGCTAAAAGTTTCCTGCCGAGTTCTTTACAATAATACTCGAGGGGTTTCCTCATGTTTCTGGGCACACGATCAGGTGACTGAGATAAACACGATCAGTGTACAGGCGAAGATGCAAGTTTCAAAGACGTGTCTTCAAGCTGCTGAAACGTCTTGCCCAGCATGGAGCACCACATCGGATACATTAAAATGTGAACATAGCCTAACCCACACTATTTCATTGTTTCTCAGCTTCATACTAATGGAACCAAATAATTTAAGGAGACATGCAGCAAAGGCCAGGGTAAGATGCAAAGTGTGATATTTCTGTGGCTGTATGAGGTGCATTCTGTCCTGTTACCTGTTCGAGAGAGATTGGAAAGCAGATGAGGATCAGACCTCTGAGAGGACAAACAACTTGTGAAGCATTGGGTCTTTCTTTAAGTTGGAACAGTAGAGGATGTATGGTTGTGTGTGTGTGTTCTAGATCATAGAGAACTGCAACGCCCGGTTAGTTTCAGCAGGTATTTGTGGCGTCGAAGCAAGTGTAGAATTCAGTGAATCTCTCCCAATTGCAGCACACACTCTTTCTCCCTCAGTTTTGTCATTTCATGTTCTTTCTTCCTGAATTGGAGAACTGCATGTGAGAATATCTATTTTCTGAATATTACTTTTGCTACTGTGTGTTTATGGGATGTTGCTGCTTTGAAACAGATGCTATTGGATGAATAGACTTTGTTTTACTGCCAAAGGTTTCAATAAAATTAAGTTACTCCAAGTTATCCTTTCTTCGGTTGTATTTTAACCAGTGTGAATTGAACAAGTTGTGTTTTGCTTAATATTAAATAGTTTTACTAATCTAATTGCATCTGGAATAAAACACTTCACATTTGCTCATAAAAAGAAAGTACCAGTCTTTGTAAAATTTTAAAGTATTTTGCGGGGATATGTTCTGTTTCATAACAAGAGGGGCTGATATTCACGTTACAATTGGATAATTACTTACTGTTCCACTAGTTGAAGCAGTATGGGGTTTGACGGCAGAATAGGAAAAGATCGAGGAATGAGATGTTGGATGGTCGAATCATAAGACTGGGAACATAAAAATAAATGTGCTCTCAGATAATCTGAAACGGTTACTTATATCAAATTCTCAATCCATGTCACACATTCACCTTAGATATTCTAATCCCGGATGAGATATCTATGCAGATCATACTGTGCACTGCTCAATATAGCCAGGAAACCTTTACAGTTTAGAACACCAAGTCGATCTCACCAGGCCACGAGCTACCTGACAAGCAGGGAAGCTGCAGAGATCACAGCATTGCATTGACCTTTAAATCTGGGTGAGATACCTGACCAGTACGATGAGCCGTGAATATCCATGAATTGATCTGTGAACAAGGAACAATTATGCTCCCAGTATGTAGAGCTGTGTACACCACGTAAGTGCATTGAACGGTAACACTGTGTTAGATCACTGCCCTGCACGAGAAACATTGAAACCCATGCTGGATTTGACAGGATATGCAGCACCCATCTGTTTACATCTCCATATCGCCATTGTGTCATATCATGGGGCGCTGTGGGTGTGACAATCACGGCCGGAGATAGATGACGGGGAATCAGTTTCAATACCCACAGGCAGGGGTTTTGAATACAGACAGCGAGGGGGATATTGAGAGGGAAAGTCATGGAAAGATGTATTCACAGGTTTCAGAATGTAGTCACGTAAAAATTTCGTTAGCATCTTGCAACACGAGACAATGTTTCCAGGAATGATGAATGAATGGAATATTGATGTGAATTCACATTATGCCGTTGTTTGGATGCACATCTCTTTTGCAGCTTTACAACGAGAAGTGGGCTGAGCAGAGTCTTCAACTCATTGGACTGAATCGAACAAAAATTTTGCCTCAGTGTCATTTTCATTGAATGTGACAGAACATAGAATATAGAAAATAGTGTCTGCAGAAGGCAAAGCTTTATTTTGCTGTCTTACCAAGTCACATAGGTAAATACACAACCCATCTCATGATTTCCCTCTCATTTAACGTCATCCCGAATCTCCCATATATCGTCGTGCTTGCCGACGCCCGGATGCCTATGGATATTCTGTGAACCGTAGCACCGGTGCCATCTTTAAAAGGCCAATGGACATATGGTTCAGTTTTCTCATTCGGAGTTGCCCTGCACGGTTTACCCTGAACATGAAAATTAAAGGGCAATTGGGCTGCAGTTTGCCGACAGAGGCACGGGGGGCCTGTTGGGTGGGCTAGTACAAAGAAGGCCCATTCCCTTCCCAGAGGAGGCCGCATCATCTGACCCACCGAATATGGTCTGTGCATACCACCTATCTCAGTGAGGTACTTGCAGTCTGAAGAAATATATAGCAATACAAGTCAAGCAGGATAAATGTTACCGTATTCTCGCTGCTCCCTCACACTGACCATCTCTCTGTTATAGCTATTAACCCTAAACAACACTCATGCTATGGACACCTCACCATTTCGCCCTCCCCCACACACGTATCAGTATTAACAGCAGGGCTACTCCTTCACATCCTAATTCATTCATGCAGAGATTCTGAAACATTGACATCCCAACAATTGATCAAGGAGAAATGTTCAGTGAAAGTCAATTCTTACTTTAATCCCACTGCAGTTCCGTTTCCCTTGTCACAACTTAGAAATGATGGTCCTGATGCCAAACCTCTTTTGTGTCAAACCGGTACAAATGCTCCCTCGACGGTCTTGTTTGGCATGAGTATGGGCTCACAAAACATCGGCTCCACCAGCTCCCCGGAAGTGATCAGGAATTCTCCTCCTTCACTCCATTCTGTGAACACGTCAGATATTAACAACTTATCTGTGATATTTACTGCGCTCCCCATTTGTCCTGACATTTTCAATAATCTGTGCTCGAATACACACAACGCCCCCTGCTCCTGTTCCCCCCCCCCCCTTTATAATTGGACATCCTATTTTCTATTGTTTGGCTTTGAATATTCTTCCTGTAAAAATGCATCGCCTCTCACTGATCTGAATTGATTCTCATGTGTTGTGAACCTGAACACGAAACTTACATGTCGCTGTCCTGTTGCAGTTCCACAATATCCTCCACACACTTTACATATCTACCAGATCTTCTGAAATTCAAAAGCATTGGAATTGTTATGGAGTCACAGTCCAATAGAACATCTGAAATATTGACGCACTCACTGTATGAGCTCGTGAAATACTGATAAACTCCCCAAGTAGCAACAGAAATGTTGGAACAGTCCCCGCTGAACCAGTTAATGAATGACAGGCTGCCAAGTGAACAACAGAAATAATGAGATATTCGTAAGGTTTGTGAAGGTTTGTAGCTCGGGTTGAGGTTTAGGGCGTAGGCTTGGTCGCTGAGCTGTAGGTTTGATATCCAGACATTTCATTACCTGGCTAGTTAACATCATCAGTGGCGACCTCCAAGTGAAGCAATGCTGTTGGCTTCTGCTTTCTATTTATATCTTTCTCCTGGATGGGGTTCCTGGGGTTTGTGGTGATGTCATTTCCTGTTCGTTTTTCTTAGGGGCAACATTTTCAGGTGGGCGATGGTGGATATATTAAATGAGCTGCCAGAAGAAATGGGGGCGGCTGTTACAATTACATTTAAAACATATATGGACGGGTACATGAAATGGGGTCCATGCACATAGGATGGTAAAGGACGCGTTTGGTATGCTTTCTTTTATTGGCCAGAGTACTGAGTACATGAATCTGGAGGTCATGTTACGGCTGTACATGACATTGGTTACGCCACTACTGAAATATTACGCGCAATTCTGGTATCTTTCCGGTCGGAAAGGTGTTGTGAAACTTGAAAGCGTTCAGAAAAAAAAAATACAACAACGTTGCCAGGGTTGGAGGATTTGAGTTATTGTGACAGGATGAACAAGCTGGGGCTATCTTCCCTGGAACTGAGGGGTGACCTTATAGAGGTTTACAAAATTATGAGGGGCAAGGGTAGGGTAAATAGGCAAAGTCTTTACCCTAAGGTCGGGGAGTCCAGAATTACAGTGCATAGGTTTGGGGTGAGAAGGGAAAGATATAAAAGACATCTAACGGACAACTTTTTCACACAGATGGTGGTGCTGTTATGCAATGAGCTCCCAGAGGAAGTGGTGGAGGCTGATCCAATTGCAACATTTAAGAGTCATTTGGATGGGTATATGAATAGGGAGGGTTTGGATGGATATGGGCCGGTTGCTGGCAGTTGGGACCGGATTGGTCAGCATGGACGGGTTGGACTGATGGGTCTGTTTCCATGCTGTGACCCTGTCTCTATGACTCTATAGAGATATTGGCTAATTGCTGGCAATTGTGATTGGAATAGGTTAGGATGTCCTCACCAAGGACGAGTTGGACAGAAGGATCTGCTTCCGTACTGCATGTGTTTAATACAGGGATTAGGAGATACTCTCAAATGGACTTTGTATCGAGAATTGTCTTCAAGTCTGGTTGAAGATTTGTAGCTCGGGTGTCCGTTGTTGTGGTTCTGTTCGCCGAGCTGGAAGTTTTTGCTGCAAACGTTTCGTTCCCTGGCTAGGGAACATCATCCGTGCTATTGGACCCTCCTGTGAAGCGCTGCTGTGATGTTTCTTCCGGTATTTATAGTGGTTTGTTCTTGCCGCTTCCGGGTGTCAGTTTTAGCTGTAGTAGTTTGTATGTGGGGTCCAGGTCGATGTGTCTGTTGATGGATGTTCTTGCCGCTTCCGGGTGTCAGTTTCAGCTGTAGTGGTTTGTATATGGGGTCCAGGTCCATGTGTCTGTTAATGGAGTTTGTGGATGAATGCCATGCCTCTAGGAATTCCCTGGCTGTTCTCTGTCTGGCTTGTCCTATGATGGTAGTGTTTTCCCAGTCAAATTCACTACCATCATAGGACAAGCCAGACAGAGAACAGCCAGGGAATTCCTAGAGGCATGGCATTCATCCACAAACTCCATTAACAGCCACATGGACCTGGACCCCATATACAAACCACTACAGCTGAAACTGACACCCGGAAGCGGCAAGAACATCCATCAACAGACACATCGACCTGGACCCCACATACAAACTACTACAGCTGAAACTGACACCCGGAAGCGGCAAGAACAAACCATTATAAATACCGGAAGAAACATCACAGCAGCGCTTCACAGAAGGCTCTAATAGCACTGATGATATCCCCTAGCCAGGGAACGAAACGTTTGCAGCAAAAACTTCCAGCTCGGCGAACAGAACCACAACAAGAATTGTCTTTCACAGATATTTATTGTGCCTCTTTGTTTACATTTATTCAACGTTGAACTATTTCAGTATTTGACACACCAGTGTGTCACGGATAATGGGATGCAGACAGGAAGATGGGACTGAGACCAGAATCTGATCAAACACGATCTTAGTGTGTGTGCAGTCTGTTCAAAGTGTCGAATGACCCACTCTTGCCCCTCAGTCCTATGTTGCTACTTTCCATTCAGTCGTTCAAACCAGCGAGACAGGAGCAATTGGAGGCTACTTTCTCCTATACCTTGGCATACAGAAGAAGAGGAGACCTTCTAGCAAAACAAAATTGTCACACACGGTTTCGATAGTTTAGAAAACGTGATGAAAATCGAATCTGGCTGTGAAAGAAGTCCCTAATCTCTCTTTACAAATCCCCTCGCTGCAGTATGTGATTCATTCCTTGGTCATGTGATAAACTGAGATTCACTTTGGACATAGGCTGCAAAGCTCACCAGGCGATGGTTGATAACATTCTCTGGTCTCCCTGACTGCAACATTCAATAATAGACATCGTAGGAAAAAGCAACCACTAACTTTCCAATAACAGTGTGTGAGAACATCAGAAACAGGAACAGGGTGTTGGCCGCCAATCCACGCCATTCATTTAAATCATGACTGATCTGCTCTATGTTTCAAATGCTCTTTGATGCTCGATTTTTCATCACGCCCAACTCTCTGACACGTCAAATTCCCTCTACGAATGTTTTAAGTACTTCCAGTAATCTCACTCCCTAACTCCTTGGAATAGAACCTTTCTGATTTTGTAAAACTCTGAACATAGAACATAGAACATAGAAGGATACAGCGCAGTACAGGCCCTTCGGCCCTCGATGTTGCGCCGACCGAATCCTACCTAACCTATACTAGCCCAATAACTTCCAAATGCCTATCCAATGCCCGCTTAAATGACCATAAAGAAGGAGAGTTCACCACTGATACGGGCAGGGCATTCCATGAACTCACAACCCGCTGTGTGAAGAATCTACCCCTAACATCTGTCCTATACCTACCACCCCTTAATTTAAAGCTATGTCCCCTAGTAACACCTGACTCCATTAGCGGTAAAAGGATCTTAGTATCTACCCTATCTAAACCCCTAATCATCTTATACACTTCTATCAGATCTCCCCTAAACCTTCTCTTCTCCAATGAGAACAGCCCCAAGTGCCTCAGCCTTTCCTCATAAGATTTTCCTACCATTCCAGGCAACATCCTGGTAAACCTCCTCTGCACTCGTTCTAAAGCTTCCACATCCTTCCTATAGTATGGCGACCAAAACTGCACACAATACTCCAGATGAGGCCTCACCAGAGTCTTATACAACTGCAACATGACCTCAGGACTCCGGAACTCAATTCCTCTGCCAATAAAGCCCAGTACACCATATGCCTTCCTCACAGCACTATTTACCTGGGTGGCAACTTTCAGAGATCTGTGTACATAGACACCAAGATCCCTCTGCTCATCCACACTACCAAGTAGCCTACCATTAGCCCAGTAATCCATCATCTTGTTATTCCTACCAAAGTGAACGACTTCGCACTTAGCTACATTGAATTCCATTTGCCACATTTCCGCCCAGCTCTGCAACTTATCTATATCCCGCTGTAACCTACCACTTCCTTCCTCACTATCCACAACTCCACCGACTTTTGTGTCATCCGCAAACTTGCTTACCCAGCTTTCAAGTCCTTCCTCTAGATCATTTATAAAGATAACAAAAAGCAATGGTCCCAAAACAGATCCTTGTGGTACACCGCTAGTAACTGCGCTCCAAGATGAACATAATCCATCAACTACTACCCTCTGCTTGAAGAAAACATTCCCTGACCCTTTTTCATGACCTACTGATATGTGTAAAAAAGGTGAAGACATGTAACCGTGAATGAGCATGTTATCAAAACATCATTTGACTGAGGATGGCATGAAGGAACTTGAACATGATTGAGCTTAATGGGAATAGATTGTTAAAATCCTCATTGCTGGAGGGACTTAAAGCATGAGGACTAATATTGTGATTCATGAACATTACCATTCCTAGTCTTGTGACGCATCTGCAGGACATCCCCAAGGTAGCTCACTCAGCACAAACATTTTCCGCAACTTTATAAATGTCTTACCTCTCCATCTTAAGATCAGAAGTGAAAATTCTCATGAAAGATTACACAATGTTCAAAGCGACGTGCCACCTCTTAGTTCCTGAAGCAGTTTGTATCCACTTGCATCAAGCCCTGGACACTATTTAAGCTTCTACGTTAAAGAAGAGGAAACTGTCATGAAACAGCACTTTAAGACTCTGTGCATTTCCATAATAAAAGGTGGAGCTCATTTGCTTCCCAGGAACCTGACAAAGCCATGCGTTCATCAAAGCTATCAGAAGAAAGTGAGGACTGCAGATGCTGGAGATCAGAGCTGAAAAATGTTTTGCTGGAAAAGTGCAGCAGGTCAGGCAGCATCAAAGGAGCAGGAGAATCGACGTTTCGGGCATACGTCCTTCTTCAGGAATTTATGAAGAAGGTCTTATGCCTGAAACGTAGATTCGCCTGCTCCTTTGATGCTGCCTGACATGCTATGCTTTTCAAGCAACATATTTTTCAGCTCATCGGAAGTATCAGTTACTCCAGCCTATTGCGCAGGAAGAGAGGAAGAGAGGAAAGCTAGTGTTATGGAACAGACAAGACACCCTGAAAAGTATTTCAGGAAGCTAGCTTAAAACTCAATGTTTTGTTATTTTAAAGGCAAATTTGAAGTGCGTTTGCTGATGCGATGTGATTGGTCAGATTACTCGACGTGAAATAGAACACATTTTATTTGAAAACGGTACCTAAAATACAACCAAAGAAAGAACTTCAGAATAACTTAACTCCGTTGGAAAACTAAACAATAAATGGTATATTAACTGTTACTAATTAACTGTTCCAAAACAGTAACATTCCATAAACACACTCCATCCAATTTGTCAAAAGGAGAAATCAGACTCAGATTACCATATGCACTTCTCGAGTCCAGTTGGAAAAAAGAAAACACATATAGATAAAACTGAGAGATAGTAGAGGCCAAGATGTATGCATGAAAAGTTTCAACTCTGTTAACACTCCAACAACGTCTGACATTGCTGAAGAACCAAAGCCAGATATTCTTATCTGTGCGAGTTACCTACATCAATTCAGGCTGCTTTAAAATAAACCCAAGGCAACCCAAAGCTGTCTACTCAAGTGTGCCTAACTAACCAGTTTTTCACCTCTCGTTCATTCTCTATCTTAAAAGAAACCAGGACAAAACAACCTCTTAAAACTACAGCATTGTCACAATAGTTAGTACATCGAGATGTTAAACAGGAACCAGGGTAAACCCAATCTTATCATTAGTCTTATCCAATTGAACGAGGAAGAAATGATTCAACACCTCAAGACACTTGCACAGGGACAACATGAGGCCACACAATCCCTTGAGTCAGTTGTGCAAGGACAGAATGAGTTCATTGATGTTCCAGCATGACAAAGGAATGGAGCAGAGGCTGGACAGACTTAGTCTCCCACGTTGCGCTTCGTACGTCCATTGCTTGTGGTACGCATGTGGGGCATAAGCGTGCTTTTCTAAAACTGAGGAGAGATGGCAAGGCTTTGTTTGAAATCTCAAGGACGCACCTTGCGTCTTTGAAAAGACAAAGTGATGTGCTCCATGCTGGTCAGAAGCTGGTAGTAATGGTTAATTGTTTTACAAGGAAGATATTGTGGCTGTGGTTGGGATGTGAACAACATGACGTTCAGTGCAGTGCCACACACCGAATGCACATTAATGCTAGGAAGTTCGTTCACACTTCTTTCTCAATCGACGTGTGCTTCTACAGTGGTACACAAACTATCAGGAAATAAGTTTACAGTGTAAAAGTATGGATTTTCCCACCTGAACAATGTTTCTTTTGGAAATAACTGATCACCTCCGATCCTTGAGTTTCAACACAATCATCTCTTCTCTCACAGCACCATGGATTAAACTCTCAGTTTATTCACTCTCTCCTCGTCGTACCATAATCCTAGGAACTAGTCTGGTGATACTCGTTTAAATTGTGTCTGTTGAAAGGTGATCATTCGTTACAAAGGAGATCCTATCAGTAGCCAGTACCCCATATTACTCTCGCATCAAAGCTCGAAACTGTAGGAATACGGTTATACTTACATTCTTGAATCATCTTACAATGAAAGGCAACATAACTCTTCTTGCCGTCATTACTTACTCCCCTGGATGTACTGTGTTTGGTGAAACATGTTCAAAGACATTCAGGTCCTTTTGGAAAACCGTATTTCCCAAACACGCACAATTTTATCAATACAAAATGAGACGTAAACTATTGTCTGCCCACATCCATGTCATTTGCCTGCCTTGCAAATTGGTAAAAACAATGACTGCAGATGCTGGAAAACAGATTCTGGATCAGTGGTGCTGGAAGAGCACAGCAGTTCAAGCAGCATCCAAAGTGCAGCGAAATCGACGTTTCAGGAAAAAGCCCTTCGTCAGGAATAAAAGCAGTGAGCCTGAAGCGTGGAGAGATAAGCTAGAGGAGGGTGGGGGGTTGGGAGAAAGTAGCATAGAGTACAATGGGTGAATTGGGGGGCGGGGATGAAGGTGATAGGTCAGGGAGGAGAGGGTGGAGTGGATAGGTGGAAAAGGAGACAAACAGGTCGGACAAGTCCGGACAAATCATGGGGACAGTGCTGAACTGGAAGTTTGGAACTCGGGTGAGGTGGAGGAAGAGGAAATGAGGAAACGGTTGAAGTCCACTTTGATATGCTGGGGTGGAAGTGTTCCGAGGCGGAAGAGGAGGTGTTTTTCCTCCAGGTGTCTGGTGGTGAGGGAGCGGCGGTGAAGGAGGCCCAGGATCTCCATGTCATCCGCAGAGTGGGAGGGTTCGTTGAAATGTTGGGCCACGGGGCAATGTGGTTGATTGGTGCGGGTGTCTCGGAGATGTTCCCTGAAACGCTTTGCTAGGAAGCGCCCAGTCTCCCCAATGTCGAGGAGAAAGCATTGGGAGCAACGTATACAATAAATGATATTATTAGATGTGCAGGTTAAACTTTGATGGATGTGGAAGGCTCATTTCAGGCCTTGGATAGAGGTGAGGGAGGAGGTGTGGGGACATATTTTACAGATCTTGCGGTGGCAGTGGAAAGTGCCAGGATGGGAGGGTGGGTTGTCGGGGGCGTGGACCTGACCAGGTAGTCATGGAGGGAACAGTCTTTGCAGAAGTCAGAAAGGGGTGGAGAGGGAAATATATTCCTGGCGGTGGGGTCTTTTTGGAGGTGGGGGAAATGTAGGCGGATGATTTGGTTTAGGCGAAGGTTTGTATAGTGGAAGGTGAGCACCAGGGGCGTTCTGTCCTTGTTATGGTTGGTGATTCAACCCTGGACCTCTCGCAATCAAAGCGAGAGTCATACCCCTAGACCAACGAGACGCCTTTATTTGAACCCGGGTCTTCTCGCACCCACAGCAAGAAACATACCCCTAGACTAACGAGCTGCTTTTATTTGAACCCGGGACGTGCAAATTGGTTCGTATGATTCAGTGATAATCCGTGAGTAACGGTTTGAAGTCCAGAAATGAACGCTGATTTCTACAATGTTTTACCTAAACAATTCTCAATCCATGTCGTACCCTCCATTCTTATCCAAGGGATCCAAATTTCTTCTTTCTAACTATCAACACCATGTCAAACGTCTTCAGCAAATTCAAATACAACACTCCCAATGGTTTTCATTTATGGATGCCTCACAAACACAAAACTCCACAGTTTTCACGAAGATTATTTCCTGAATCTAAGCTGATTCATCACGATACCCCATGTTGTCAGATATCACAATCCTTAAGAATGATTTTAATATTTTCCTTACAACAGACATGAAGTGGCCCATTTTTATTTCTATACCAGTCTCGTTTTAAATATTTGCAGTTATGACAGCTACTTTCCAGTCTCAAGGAACTAGAATTTCCAGACTGCAAAGAACTTAGAAGAATAATTATTTTTTTCTCTTGTAGTTACAACGTTTAAAAGGCATTTAGATAAGGTTCTGGAAGCGCCGATTGGCTGCAGTAGGTCAATTTGAGACTATGATGTGACTGGAAAATTTGGACCTTATTGTCATTTTTTTTTGTGTATGAACGCTCTATTGTCTCCTCCATAAATACTCTGGGATGGAGCTCATCCTTAGTAGCAACTCACCAGCCTTCAATTATAATCATTTCTTTAAAAGCAATTTCTCTGTATTAATTGTCACCTACCTCAGTCTCTGATTTTCAGTGGTCAGTTTGTCGCATGCTTTGTCGTGAAGATTTTTTTAAAATATACCTCTATGGAGAGAGAAATAATATATTCCCTTCAGCTAGGGGGCAAAAATGGTTTCCCATCCTTGAGCGAAAACATCGGGATGCAGCACATGTGAGATAACGGACATGGCGCCCACTCCACTGAGAAAGTTTTAGAACGAAACTGCCACTTCACTGACATTGCAAGCACGGGCCGCTCCCAAGAGTGAGTTCACAGGTTATGCGACACAAAGCTGCGACCACCTTATTTTAGAATTAGACTGCCGTCATACTTTCTACCTGGCAGAGGTCCAGATCCAGACATGAATAAGTTTTTGATCAAAATATTTGTTCCTGGAAAAAATGTCCCGAAGTGAATTGCAACCAGAAGGATTTTGATGGCAGTTTCTTCAGAACCAGCACTGAGGTAGAAGTGAAGACTGGGGATATTATTGAGATAGTATTGGACAGGTTTGATGACAGCGGGAATGTTGCGATATAAATCAACTCAGGACAAAGTAGGCCCTCCATGGTTGTGAGTAGTTCTTTTTTTCCTTCTCAGATGTTTGCATGTGAAGGGTGTGAAATTCATGGAAAAGGAATGAAGATTATGATTTGAAGAAAATGCACTATTTCAATGCCTTTACTAACTATAGATGATAAATATTGTTATGTCAATCACAATGGTTCGCAGCATTAACAAATGGAAAAAAGATAGACTTACGAGGTACACCAACGATAGCCAGGAAAGGATAGTAACCCGCCCTAATTATCATCAGTACGGCATCCATCCACTTTTCTGAATTTCCCCAATCCAGAGCAAGATAGTAAAGAGCCCAGGACAAACCCATGTACATTGTTGGAACATTCCAGTCTGTTGTTCTTAGATTCTGAACTCTCCCTCTCTCTGGATCTGCTGATCCCAACAGTGTTGATGATGATGTCGCTGCTGACATGATGCGATAATACATTGAAAAAATCTCCATACTTATAGAAGAAGGAAACACCCCAGCGACATTGTTAGCATCCATGACGTCAATTAAATTCACTGAACAAACAGCTCGATGCAGAGCACTCCTTTTTGCAGAACGTTTAATTTAACACAATGCTTGTGGATTGTTGACATCACCTGCTATTGATCTTATTAGATTAGATTAGATTACTTATAGTGTGGAAACAGGCCCTCCGAAGCGCAACCCACCCATACCCCTACATTTACCTCTGACCCAACACTAGGGGCAATTTAGCATGGCCAATTCACCTGACCTGTGCATCTTTGGACTGTGGGAGAAAACCGGAGAACCCGGAGGAAACCCACACAGACACGGGGAGAACGTGCAAACTCCACACAGTTCCGTCTGAGGCGGGAACTGAACCCGCGTCTCTGGCGCTGTGAGGCAGCAGTGCGAACCACTGTGCCACCGTGCCGCCCATAACTTATTACTCTTTCACCAATGTCAGAGGTAAAGGAGAAAGGTCATGTGGTCTCTTCACAGGTTCGATGACTCTGCTACTTTATCTACGCTCATCTCCATGTAACTGTTCCTTAAAAGCCAATCAACAGATTGTTAGCATGCTGAAGTCTCCTCCACCCGGACAACTGTAAATCTAAAACTGTCTCTGGGGACCACTGCCCGGGTCACAGACAGGAATGTGGATTTTATGCAGACTTTTCCCTCACTACTCTAGCAAGGCAGCGTTTTACCTTTGACACAATACATTCCAATAATTTGTTTCCAAATTTGCAATCCTCTTACTGCATTGTTTCCATACATTTTCTTTGTCAAATGGGTTTGGCCGTAGCCCAGAAGTAGATATCACATTTTCACTTGCCTTGATTATTGGGATGAAAGGTTCACAGTCAGAATCAAAATGTCACTGGCAAAGAAACAGAAATTAATCGCCAAAGTTGGCAGTGGACACGTCAAAATTATCCAAATTGCCAGAGTAATAGACAAAAAAAAAGTGCAGAGAAAAATATTAGATTACATTTGGAAGAAGGTATGGTGATGGACAACAGGACAAACTGAAATGGAATGGAGAAAAAATGATTCTATCTACAATCCTTCATCATTCTGTGTAGTAGGATTGAGCAAAAAATAAAATATTTCAACAAAACTCTGGACGTCTCAAAAATTTGACAGTTTGAAAATGATGCAGCTGAGAGCAGTTTGGGAAAATGTACACAAAAGAGATAACTGCTTGAAACCATTGTTCATCCCGAAAATCCTATTCACACCTCAAGTCCAAAATACCAATTAATAAGACTTGACACTCCTGAACGAAACTTAACTTTACACTTCGGGCTACGCCGAACCAGATATTATGGAGGTTATACCGTTGCCAAAATATTCAACTTCGATCAATATTCATGTGAAGAGACAACGGGTTTTCCATTCTTATCAAATAATTTCACTCTTACATATTCGTGATTTGGAGCGGCCTGTGTCGGACGGGGGTGTAGAAAGTTAAAAATCACCTGACACCAGCTTATAGTGCAACATGTTTATTTGGAAGCATTCAGTTGCGACCTGATGAAGGAGCAGCGCTCCGAAAGCTAGTGCTGCTCAATAAATCTATTTGACTATAGCCTGGTGTTGTGTTAAGTTAAAAATCACACAACACCAGGTTATAGTCCGGCAGGTTTAATTGGAAGCACTAGCTTTTGGGGGGCCACTCTTTCACTAGATGATTGCGTGTTGTTTAATTTTGTGTACCGACTCTTAACTATCAGGAAGCCAATTGGCGACAAAGGGAACACCAGTAACACAATAGATGACAAGTTACTTTTTGTGTTTTTAAAAGATTTTTTCAGAATGTAGAGTAGTCGGAATGGAGGTTAGGGCAGCTGATTGCTCCGCCTGCAGAATGCTTGAGAAATGACTGCCTCTGTGAGAAATGCAAGCAAATCCAATTCCTTTAAAATCGTGTAAGACAACTGGAGCTGGATTTGGATGAACTTCGGATCATTTGAGATTCGGAGGGGTTAATGAGAAAAGTTTCTACAAAGTAGTCACACCTCAGGAAAAAGCAGAAGATAGATGGGTTACCGTCAGAGGACGAAAAGGGAATCTCCAGGCAGTGCAGACCTCCCCTCAACAACAAGTTTAATGTTCTTGGATACCATTGGCGGTGGACTTATCAAGGGTAAGCAACGGAGTATGGGTCTCTGTTGCTCAGAAAGGAGGGGAAAGACAAGCAGAGCATTAGACATTTGTGACTCCATCGTTGCGAGGTTCTGTGGGAACGAGAGAGATTCAGAGTTGTATGTTGCCTCCCAGGTGCTGGGGTTCGTGATTTCTCTGATTGTGCTTTTTGGATCCGAGAGTTAAAGGGGCAGCAGCGCAAGGTCGTGTTTCACATAGGCACCATTGACTTGTGTAGGAGGAGAGCTGGGAACTTAAGGCAGAAATTTATGGAGCTAGGTTGGAAGCTTAGAGTTCGAACGAACAGACATGTTAACTCTGGTTTGTTGTGGCATGTGTAATCCTCTTGTGGTTATGCTTTTTATTGTCCTGCTTTCTACTAATTGTTGCTCATTGCTAACTGTACTTTACACCGACCCGTCTCCTCCAGTCTTTTCCATTTTGCCCCTCAGATGCAGTCATTCGTTCCCTGTTGGAAAATGAGTGTCATCCTGCTGCAACTTTCAGTCTCTTCCTCACCTGTACAACTCATTCGTTATCCACTGCATTTTCCGTTTACTTTCAGTTACGTGGGTTGGCCCAACCGTTGAATTATTTTTATAGTTTGGTTTTCCACTGTATACATCAACTAGTCACTCAGGTTTTGTGCGTCGCCACATAAATAAATGCATTTGTGCAGCAACATACATCAGCAGTGCATCTGTGACATACTTAAAGCGATTGAAGTCAGAGGATCCAAGGAATAACTGGCATTAAAGACATGAAAATAATATACATCGTCTGCAAAATTATGCAGAGTAAGATCACAGACATTTATCTACTCTTTGTCACTGGTTCATTGGTTTTGTCTGGTCCTTCAGTCGCCTACATACTTTAATGACCTGGAAGATATATGTGACTGTCAGAACACGGAGAAAGAAAATTAAGACGAAAAGTAACATTGATGTTAAGAATTGTGCTAAATAGATTAACCCTGCCCATGATGATCATTAAAAAAAACTGGACCTTATACACCAATTATGCCTGTTTAGCAAATATTTAAGAATATTCATTCAAGAAAAAATAATACTTATTCGTAGAGACCGTATTGCAGCTTGCTCTGTGTAATAGTTAGCTTTCATCTGTGGAAATCAAATTGCAACAAATCGATCAAATTGAAAAGCAATAGTGAACCAGAGGAAGCAGTGGTCAAGTGGCTTGGGACACAGCTGATACTACGAACAGGAGTAATATCCAGGAAACAGAACAATAATAAGATCGAAGTCGAAGTCGGCTACCTCACAAAAAGAACAGCAGATGTGATGTTACTATGACCACAAAAACAGATCACACTTGCCAGAGCTGTGTGCATGGACATGTGAGTTGTGTGTGTGTGTGTGTGTGTGTGTGTGTGTGTGTGTGTGTGTGTGTGTGTGTGTGTGTGTGTGTGTGTGTGTGTCAGTCACTTTGAGAAAGGAACACAGGCGGCAGTTGAAACTCGCACCGTTCCCACACTTTTGGGTGGCTCTTAATCAGACGAGAAAGACTTACCATTCCCTCCGTTGGCTGTGCTACTGGTCTTGCTCCGTTTACTCAAGCCTATTTTGGAATCAAAATATTTGTTTTATTTTCTTACTGTTCTGTTCATTGTTCCTTGAACATCTAAAACATAAAACCAAAGAAAATAGGAGCAGGAATTGTCCATTCTGCCTGTCAACCTGCTGCACCATTCATGGCTGTATACATAACTCAACCCCCTGTCTAACGTTCTGACCATATACTTTGATCCATTTAGCTAGAAGAACATTCACGAACGTACGCTTGAAAACATTCAATGCTTTCACTTGAATGACTTTCTGTGGCAGAGAATTTTCTAGGTGCTCACCATCTCAGGTCGAAATGCTCTACCATACATAGTTTGGGTTTGATACACATTTCTAGACTTTACGGTCATAAAGAACGTCCTTCCTCTGTTAAAATTTTATTGAAATACCCTCTATACTGTTCTAAACCTAAGTGAATAAATTTCTTACTGATCCAATCTCTCTTCATACGTTAGTTTCTTCATCTCAGTAACCTGTCTGTTAAACTTTTGCCTCACTCCCGCCATCGTCAAAATATCCTTCTTCAGATAAAGAGTCTAAACACGCATCAGCACAGCATGTGCAGTCTCCATAAGGCTCTGGACATTTGCAGCAGGACAATTGCTGCTGTACCCGATTCTTATCAATATGAAGATCAACATACCACTCACCTTCTTCACCACATGCTGCATCGCTGTAGTTACTTTGACCCAGGTTTGTTGTAGCGCTTCCTGCTTGTTTTTCAACATTTGGTTTCTGGACCTGTTACTGTTAGAGTCGCAGAGTCAGGGCCGTACCACTAAGGAACAGTCGGTTTGTTCCAGCACGTTTATACCAAATAGGCTTCCCATACGAAATATGTCCCACACGCCTGCACCGAGCCAATGTCCCTCGAAGTCTTTCCAAGCCAGTTAGCTATTCAAATATTTTACAAATGCTACAATTATATCCTCCTTTAACACTTCTTCTGGCAGTTCATTCCTTACATGAAAGATTCTTTGTGTGTAAGAAGTTGGTAATTAGATCCATTTTTTTTAATCTTCCACCTCTGATATTAAATCTATGCCCTCGAGTTTTGAACTCCCCATCCAGAAAAAAACAACCTTGCCCATTGACTCTCTCCATGCCCCTCATTACTTAATAAACGTCAGTAATGACACCCCTCATTCTCTGATTCTTCATGGAAATAAAAGATAAAGTCTCGCCAACGTCTTCTAAGAATTCATATCCTTCAGTCTCAATGAGAGTCTTGTCAATTTTATGTGCCCTCTTTCCAGAGGGACAACCGCCTTCCTAATGCAGGGCGAACAGAACTGTAAACACCATTCTAAAAGTGTCTTACCAATGGCCTGTACAGCCGCAATGTGACGTCCCAACTCCAATAGTCAACAGTCTGGTCAAAGCATGTCAGCGTGCCAAATGCCTTCTTTATCACCCTATCGACCTCTGACTCCAATTTCAAGAAGCTACCTACCTGCAACGCCAGGTCCCATTCTTTATTATACTACCCAGGAATGTACCCCCTTGGAACCAGAAGGGCCTTTCCTAGATTATTTCAGAGGATGTTGCCCGACTATGAAGAGGCTATGGAAAATCCGGTTCTCACACGCAAGCTCAGAATGATATACAGACAGTGACTGAGAGGTCACAAAGTAAGGAAGACATAGACAGGGTAGAGAGGGGAAGAGGCAAGCGATAGACCAAGTTTAGAAAGAGAAAATAAAGGATCAAGAGACGTCAGTATTAAAAGAAGAAAGGGGTCGCAGCGGGAAAAAAAGCGAACGATGAAGGCAATGGAATTTTGGGGATACAGGGAGTGAGAAAGTGAATCCATTTTATAGAGATGAAATGATCAAGGCAGACAGAGACAGAGAAGAAACAGGTGTAAGTGTCAGAGAGAAAGAACATGAAGGAAACGACAGAGAGGGTTGCAGACGGAGAGGATTAGTACTGAGTTTGTCACAAGACCCTGTGTTTTACAGCTGAAAATGTGTTGCAGGAAAAACTCAGCGGGTCAGTCAGCGACCAAGGAGCAGGAGAATCGAGGTTTCGTGCATGATCCTTTCCAGCAACATATTTTCAGCTCTGATCTCCAGCATCTGCAGTCCTCACTTTCTCCTGTGTTTTACAGGTCACGCCATGTTGATTTCAGCCCGCTTTATATCATGAGAAAGGTGGAGACACACTTTCAGTTTCGGGACATGAGGTCATATCACCTCGAACATGCAGAAAACTGCTATTGGTTGGTGCAGAGGTCGCAGTTCCAGCATTGGGATCGACTGACAACATGGAATGATTCATGGGTCAATGAGGAATTATCACTCAAAAAAGAATGACCAAAAGCCTGAAACACAATCATTACACTGACCAATGACGAGACATCATTCAGAACACTGACCAATAGAGACAGACGTCAAGGAGTCACTATTAATGGAGGACGACACTGTCCAGGCATCATTATTGAGGGAGCACCATGGAGTCGTAAGGTCATTATTGAGGCAGTACAGCACTGTGTTGTGGTCGTGCCTTAACGTCAGCCAATCAGTACTGAGGGTGCGCAGAACTGAAATAGAACTGAAAAAGTGTTCGAAATCCTAACTCAGAATCAATCGTTGGGAGAGTGACAGTATATTTAGCTCACTGACTGAGTAATGCTGATTGGGACAGTGACAGGATATTTAACTCACTGAGTAATACTGACTGAGACAAGAGCATGGGATATAAATCACTGACTCAGTCATACTGACTTGCGACAGGGAACCGGATTTAAATCATTGTTTAATTCGGATTGGAAGAGGACACGATATGTGTTCCACTGACTCAGTAATATTGACTGGGACACGGACACGGCATTTATTTCACTTACTCGTTAACACTGACTGGGACAAGGAAGCGATATTTAATTCACTGACTTAGTAACATTCACCAAAACAGGGGCACGGTATTGAATTCACTGTCTAAGTAATACTGATTGGGACATTGAAATACTATTTAATTCACTGGCTCAGTCATCCTGACTGAGACAGGAATACAGCAATCAGTTCACGAATTCAATAACATTGACTGCGACGGGAACACGGTATTTAATTCCTTGACTCTTTAATATTGACTGCAACAGGAGTACGATATTCAATTCACAGACTTTATAAAAATGACTGGATTCTTGTTACAGACCAAAGAGGATACACGCTCAATGGATTGGCCATGTTAAATTGTCCATCATGTCCAGAGATGTGCTGGCTAGTCGAGTTGTTTTTTGGAAATGCAGTGGTACAGAGATGGGGTAGGGTGGGATACTCTTTGGAGGGCTGCTGTGTCGAGATATGCTGAGTGAGATTACACCACCTGTCAGGATTGTTGGATTCTATAAATAGTGAAATCATTCATGTAGCTGGTTGGACTGTGAGAATAAGAGTGAGGTTGGTGATGTATCAGGATGAACAGTGACAATACTAGGGAGGTCATTGAGGTACCTGTATGTACAGTGACAATAACAGGGAGGCCAGTGATGTATCGGACAGACAGTAATAATGAAGCAGATCAGTGATGTTTCAGAATGGGCTGTGATGGTATGAGTGCAAGCATTCTCAGGACGTTCTGTATTATGTGGAGTTGTCCTTTCGATGATGGATGCGTGTCAGTCTGATGGGAAGGTCTGGTTGTTCTTTTGCTTGTTGGGACGAGTGCAAGGGTTTGTTCGCAGGAAGTGTATGTTATGCTGATGAGCTACATTGGTTTGGAAATTTATATTCCACCGTTTGTTTTTATTCAGTTTGAATGGTTGCCTAAATTTGACTTTAGTTAAATGCAAAAAGTGAATCTACTCCTGCTTTTGAAGTAGTGTGAGGTGATGAATTGGATTAAGGTGCCAACATGCAATTGGAAGCTATATCGGCAGTGGCAGGCAATATTGCCACTGGATTATACTTGTGAGCTCGTGATTAATGTTCTGAGGATGTGGGTTAGAATTAGTCATGGCAGGGGCTGTCGTTGAAATTCCATTTCAATTTGCAATTAAAATGCTCATTCATGCCTCTGTTGTTGGAACCCCATATGGTACACTGCGACCCCTTCCCTCTGAAAAGTCGATGTGATCTGGTCACTTAGTCCTTCATGTGACTCCAGATCCTGGAACATTGGGGATGTGGAAAAATACTAACCTGGGCAGCAATGCTAAGAGTGTGAGAAGAATAACGATTAAATTAGTGAAGGCAATGTATTTGTTTAAGTAGGGTAGATCCAACACGAGACTACAGACTGGCAGCAATGAGATTTATTTTCACACTTGGAATAAAGCATCCAACTGCAGCATCGGTTGAAATAATTCGTGATCGCTGGATGGCGATCATGTCTTTAACTGGAGAGTGCTACTGTTGACAGATTTCAGATTCTGTATTTGTTATTTCATTATGATGCACCGAGTAACAACGCTCCTTTGTAATTGGAATTAACTGTGAACGTGTATTTTGTTCATTCGTTTAAAAGATTTGAAGATAAGAAGCAAACCTGAGCAATTCTGCAAACACGATCTCTCCAAAGAGCTTCCACACAGTGTAAGGCAGTGTCTCTTGAATGCATCAGCTCGGAGTTTCAAACAAGGAGCTTGCCAACAACCTGAAGGGATAGATCACCACGGACAAAAAAAATGCTTCGCCCAGTTCAACACGTAGCAATAATGTTCGAACTATCCTTTTTTGGCATTGCTTGTTTGAGAGGATAACAATTGAACTTGTTTTAATCTGTTGATTTCCTCTGTGGTTTTAGGTTAGAACAGTGAGTCTCCAATTCATTGAATGGTCAGCCTCATCCAGCCATCAGAATAGTGACAGCGATTCCTTCAGCAACATTTCTGGTCGAATGCTCCACTGACAGAGATTCCAAGCTGCACAGCGTTTGCAGTATTTTCTGATCTCAGTCTTCTGTTACCCAGTCTCGTTCCATACGTTTTAAACTTTTGAGGATAGAACAAAGCTAGTTAGTTCTGAGGAAGGGTGATTGGAACGAATAACTTAACACTGTTTTCTGTTGCAAAGGGGCTGGCAGACCTTTTGAGTATTGTGTGCGTTTGTTAGAAAAATAAAAAAATGTTTTGCCAGAATTTTCCAGGTTAATGGACGGTCTCAATCAAGTTCTGCAAGATATCATCGGGAAATGCTGTCCTCATCATCATCATCTGGTCAGGAAATTCGAATCTTGCCAGATTAAATTCTTGATCTCTCCAATTCAAGACATTTGCCATGTACAGATGTATACATTTCCAGTGTAAGTACCACAGCAGTCCGAACACTCACACGTCGTCACTAAGGGAGCCCTGCATACTCTGTTTGCTGCACATGCACAATCTTATGTAGGTTCGGATGATTTGTTCCCCTGTCTAATTGTGGTTACGATCAGGAATTGGGCCAATGTTCAGAACACCAGATGACCAGATTCAAGGAGAAGGGCAGAGTTTCCTTTAATGACAGTCTAATCACCAGTCCTGTGAGTTAGTCAGGATTGATGTTTCTTTTCGAGTCCTATACCTGTCTGAGTTAAAAGTGAGAAGTCTAATAATCTGTTGCAGTCATTCAAATAGGTACCTCGCAACCAAATGAAATCACAAACTTTCTTCAGCTTTCGTAGGATGGTCTTGATCTCAGCCTCTGCCCAAGCTCCATAATTTCTAGTGTGATAGGATGACAACAATCAGAATTGGATATGAAGGTCTTAAATATCAAACTCATTCAACGTAAAGCATTTCCACACACACTCTATGTACTTCTGCTGATGAAATCTTATTGTTGCTCTATTTTACAGGCAGTGGGAATTTCTGGTTAATATATCATTGCTTCTTTTCCCACTTAATTTGCTGCAGATTGTCATCCTTTCCCAAGGTAAGTATGGTGCATTACTCTTGCATTTCTCGCTATCTGTTCATTATAGCTGCTGCCGATCTGATGTTTGGCATCTCTGAGATTATACGATGGAGATGTTGCTATTATAATTACCTGCGGTCTTTCATCGACATCACTCCTGTATTAAGTGCGACTGGAGTCCTGTTTCATGTACTCACAGACTGTTCTGTCAGGTTCACTGACATTGTATCCTTTGACAGTTTTCAGACGACTTGTTGTCAGTAACTGAAAACAAAATATTGCACTACGAAAACTGCAGCTGTGGTTCTTTTTGCAAAAACGTCTAGTTCTATGTGATTATTTGAAAAAAAGTATCAATGTGCCGTTCAACTGTTAAACGAATTCAAGCTATTTTACTGCGACTTGATTGGGTACAATGAACTGATGGTTTGATACCGTTTTGACACCTTTACTGCCATTCAATTCAATTATTTTGCTGAATGTTCTGCCAGTCAGACAGATTTTAAAGACCAGTTGAGTGGAAGAAGCCCAAGTGTGAGAATAAAGCAGAGAATCTTGAAAACCAAGAGATAGACAGCAGAAAGAAGTCTGTGATCTTTCTCGTCATTATATCGGGGAGCTTCCTCCTCTGTGATTATTCTATGTTGCAGATTGTTATATTATGGCTTTGAAGGATACGACACAGACTTATCTTTTTACTTGATTCAGGACAGTTAGTTTCCTACTGTGGATGCTACGTTGTTGAACAAACATATGTATTTATTGTTTAAAATTGCTTACATTTTGCTTAAAGGTCAGTAATGCAGCAAAATACTTGGTTAGACGGATGTTTGGAACGGAATAAGTCACACAGGAGTGTTCCATTGTATCCAGACCAAGACTTTGTTATTCACTTATGAGATGTTGAATCACTGGTTGTGTGCAGTACTTACTACCCATCTCTAGTTGCTCCTTGAGAAGATATTTATAGGCTCTCCTCTTGAAGCATAGGCTGTCTGTAGACTGACACTGTTGTTTGGGAGGGATCTCCAGGATTTTGATCTGGCGAGACTGAAACAACAATGGAGTAGCTTGGAGGGAAACATTTGGAGCTCTCATGTGTCTGCTGTCTTGATGGAAGTGATCGTGATTTTGAAAGCGCTGCCTGAGGATCTTTGTGCAACTTTTGAAGTGCATCTTGTAGAGGGAACACACTGCTGCACTGAGTGTGGGTGATGGTGGAAGTGGATGTTTTTTGGATATTGTTTTGTGGATATCCTGTGTGGCGGAAGAGCATAACCCCCGAATGGGGATGAAAACGGAGGATGCCGGCAGGATTCAGGCAAGTAGAAATGTTTATTCAAGCAGAAACCAAGGAATGCATGTAGGAGGTGAATGGATCTTCACCTGAGGTCAGGCTCAGAAGGGAGATCCATGACACACTCTACCTTCGAGCTTAAAAAAATTAATTTTCATTCACGTGCCGTGAAGAATCAGATGGAACACGAACATCATGTTCCTTCCTCTTATTTTGCATCCCCAGTCTGATGAGACAACTGATCAATGATGCGTGTTTGTATGAACAGCCACGGTTTCTGAAGATCTCATGGTATTTATCAGACAGCAATCTTCCTATGCTTCCTATTGATTCGGCTTCCAAACATATGTTCTGGATTCTTTGCTGTCTGTATTCCGGCAGGCTTATTTCGAAGGGCAACTTGAATTCCGTCACTTATTTGACTTGATGTGCTGTCTTTTTCAAATTTAGTTATTCGTCTCATGTTTCCCACTCCGCTAATTATGTCTTGAAAAATACAAAAGATGATTAGTTTATTGAGTTGCTAGAAGATTTGTAATATTGATTTCTGACACAAAGTTAGTTATAAAGCTTTAAAGTCACACAAATATTTTTGCTTTACCATTTTGTGGTTAATGGGCTGTGCACAATCTTCTTTGTCCAGGGCATAAAATAAGTCATTTTCCTGAAGCTTGTTAAATTCACATCTAGATATAAAAGGATTTCCCTTAAAATATAGTAAGAGTTAGTCATTTGTGCACATTTCATGTTGAAATCCCCCTGTTTGATTCGAAAATAATTTTTCGCTCGAACGTACGATTTTCTTTAATATTCTGAGCAACTTCACATAAACATTACAACTTTATCTGAAATTCAAATACTTGATTAGGAAATTAATAGCATATATCATATATCTGCCGTTCACCTATTTACTGGGAAAATTATTGTTTAATGACTGAAGTTCTGGTTTGATTGCATGTATGTAAGCTGGCAAGCTGTTTCAAAAACATTCTGAAATGACGAACGTATGGTTTTGGAGCAAGTCCATTCAAAAATGTTGTCGTTCTCTTTAATTAAAGAATGGAAAAGTCTTCTCAGTTTATCTCCTCTCAACCATCTTGTGTTTTAATTCTCAGGGAGGATGCTTTTTTTCATTTGTCAGCTATTTTCTCGAAACCAACATGGACCACTCTCACATGGACTTATGCAGATATGCCCACCCCCACAGAAGATGTCCAGCTTCTTGATTATTTGCTGGAGCTGCACACATCACACACATGACAGAGAGCCATTCTCCCAGTGCATGGAAAGTGGTGATCTCGGAATTTGTGGATTTTCCATCGTAGCACAATTCAACGCATTTGTCCAGTCATGTGTATTGTTAGACTGCATAATTCCTCTCAGCTTGCAACCCTTTGCAAGCCTGACCCAAAATGAAATTCTTCGAAGGATTCTGATGCAGGTAACTAGAATAGTTCATATTAAAATGTTCCAATACTCAATACACGTTCTCACTGCTCATTTCCAATTCAACAGGACCAATACCATGCCTCAAACAGCTCATTGTGAGCTGTTTCGAACAACAGAATTGTGGCAGGTGATTATATAGTGTTATCAGAAACCAGCAACAAGCGTTTATTGATACAGCATAGAACTTCTAATAGTATAGCATAATTCAGATTATTCAGCCATCGATGTGAGCCGACCTTTTTTCCAAATGTAATATCAAATTAATTTACTTACCCTTCATTTCACTGTTCTCCATGTGGAAATCAAATTTTCGCTTAAACGGCTTTAATGTACGTGACTCTACTACCACTATTGGCATCGCAGTCCGTGCCCCAAAAAATCTCTATGAAAAGAACAGACCTCCTCTAAAGCTTCCACTAATTACTTAAAATTATGCCACTTTGTGATAGCCATTTTAGCCCTGGAAGAAAAAGTGTCTCATTATACACACTCTCTCTGCCTGTGATCATGCTGCTCACCTTTATGAAGTTCCTGCTTGGGCCTTTTTGCTCCAAGGATAAAAGCCTGAGCGCCCTCAGCCTTCCTTCCTTATATGAGACATGTCCACCAGTTCAGGCAGTACCCTGCTAAATCTCCACTGCATCCTCCCTAAAGCTTCCATGTCCTTCCTATAATGAGGCAACCAGAAGTGAACACAATATTCCCATCGTGCTCCTATCCATCTCCATAATCATAGAAAATGATAACGACTTGTGGTCACTCTCATCGAAATGCTCTCCACCAAAGAGAGTTGACACCTGCCCTGGTTCGATGCTAAGCACCAATCCAAAATGGCCTCCCATATCGTCAGCATATGTACAGTTTGATACAGGATTGATACCTGGAAACACCTGGCAACGTCTGCTTCATTCAAATTATTTTCACTAAGGAGTTTCCATTCAATATTAGAACGTTGAAATCACCCATGACAACAACGCTGTTACTTGTGAAACTTTCTATAAACTGTTTCCCAATCTGATCCTCCGTGTCTCTGTTGATATTGGGCCGTCGTTATAAAATTCCTGATAAGTCACTGCTCCTCTCGTGTTACTGACTTACGTCCGTAATGACTCAGTAGACAAACCTCCTCGCCAACACCCCTTAGTGCAGCTGTTGTAATGTCGTTAATTCGCAATTCCACTGCCCCAACTCTTTTAACTCCCTTCTTATTCCTTTAAAGCACATAAATTCAAGAACAAGCAACAACCATTCCTGCCCCTGTGATATCCAAATTTCCATAGTGGTCAAACATCGGAGCTCCAATTACTGATCCACGCTCTAATTTCATCACCTTCATTCCTGACATTTCTTGCATTAAAATGGACACACGTCAAACCATCACACTGACTGCAATTTTGTCCTTTGAACTGTCTGTCCTTCCTCACAGACTCCCTGCGTGCCAGCGAGCTTCGAGAAGATTTGTAGCTCAGGTGATGTTCTGAATGCAGGTTTGCTCGTTGAAATGGAAGGTTCGTTTTCAGACGTTTCGTCGCTGTTCTAGTTAGCATAATCAGTGAGCCTCCTTTGAAGATCTGGCATTACAACATGTTTTTGATTTATGTGATTCAGTTTCCTTGGGTTGGTGGTGTCATTTTCTGTGGTGATGCAATTTCCTGTGTTGACGTCATTAACTGTTCATTTTTCTCAGAGGATGGTAAATGGGGTCCAAGTCGATATGTTTCTTGATGGAGTTCTGGTTTCTGCACGCGCTATTTGCGTGCTCATCAGTTACCCCATAATCAGATAGGAACTCCAGTTCCCATCTCCATACAAAACCAGTTGAAACACTCTAGCAAACCTCAGGCCTCGATATTGGTATTCCTTCAGTAAAGTAGACAACCATCCTTCTTGTAGAGATTCCTCCTTTTCCGGAAGTTATCTCAATGAACCATTTATCTCAAGCCCAACCTCCACTACCAGCTGTGCAGCCATATATTTAGCTGTACTTGCTCTCTGTACATAGCCTCACTATCACTTGTCACCAGTAGCAATCCTGAGATCATTGCCGTTTTCGTCCTGCCTTTTAACCTCCAACATAACTCGCTTAACTTACATTTCAGGTCATTATCTCTTTTCCTAGCTATGCTAATGTTACTGATGTGTACCACGACATTTGACTACTCAGTCATCCCCTTAAGAACCCTGTAGTCTCTGGCCAAGACTTCCTTGACCTTGGCACCCAAGATGCAACATGGTTTCTGGGAGTCGCAAAACAAATCCCAAATCTGTCGCTCTAACCATTGAATCCTCTGCCTGTATCGCATTCCGAATCGTCCCCTCCCTTCTGAGCCACTAAGCCAGGTTTAGCAACAGACGCTTGTCCGCTCTGAAGTTCCCTGGTAGCTCTTGCCACCCCACCCCCCACCCCCCAACACGAGCCAAAATGTTATATTAATGGGAATGGTCACAGAGGCTCGCTGAAATGTCTTCCTATTTTCTTTCACTACCCTGACCATCGCCCAGTTACTTTTTGTCTGTAACTTAGATGTGACTACCTCTCTATAGCCACTTTCCATCACGCCCTCAGCATCCCGAATGAACTGAAGTTTATCCAGTTCTAGCTTCAGTTTACTGACGTGGTCGATGAACAGCTGGATTTGGGTGCACTTCTCGCTGGCAAGGTCTGCAGGGACACCCTGGTGACCTTTACCTCCCACGCCCTGCAACATGAGCATGCAACTGCCCTAACCTCTATCCCTCTGCTCTAAAACACCAAGACGGATTCAATAATTGAAAAAAAAACAGAACTTTCCTTTTCGAACCAACCCTCCAAAAAGGGTATTTATTTTTGTTTCTCATGTTTGTATTGATACCACGTAGCCGTTAGGATTTTCATATCGAGTGGTATCTGCTCACTTGATGGTGCCATTTACTGCAAATTAATAATGCAGTGCTATGAAAAACATATGAGACCATAGGTGGAGCATCTATGTTCTCTGCATTATCAGAAAGATAAATTTGCTGTGCAGCTAAATTGATATCACATCCACAACTGTTTTGTTGTAGTCAGACACCGAATAAAACTACATGCAAAAATTAAAAAGGCCAAGCAATTTTGTTTTGCTGAAAAACATTACCATGCATTTATTATTTGATCAGCGATGGATGATCAACAATATCCAATTCTACATCAAAAATAAGACGTGATTTGGAGGTGCCGGTGTTGGACTCGGGTACATAACGTTACAAATCACACAACATCAGGTTATAGTCCAACAGGTTTAATTGGAAGTACTAGCTTTCGGAACACTGCCTCTTCATCAGGTGGTAGTCGAGTATACAATTGTGAGCTACAAAATTTACAGCAAATGTTATACATTGAAAAATGGCTTGTTTTTTTGGAAGTCTCTCATCTGTTCGAATGTCCATGACTGTTTCACTTCTTTCATATGTAAATCAGTTACATTAACGGGTTTACTTTAAAATTAGTTGGCAGCCCAGATAATTTATTGAAGGTATTAGCTCACTTTGTGTTGCTGCTGATGCCATAATATTCAGACTGATTAAATTCTTAAAGACTGAATTAACAAAATATTACATGGATTCATGCAGTTTTTGAACAAGCAAATTATCACTCTGCAAGGAGAAATTCAACCTTCAAACGTGTGTGTGTGTGTGTGTGTATGTGTGTGTCAGTGTGTATGTGTGTGTGTGTGCGTGTGTGTGTGTGTGTATGTGTGCCCCCCAAGACCTTCCCTGCACCATCACTGCTCGCCTTTAAACAACCACCAAACCCCAAACAGATCATCGTTCACGGCAAATTGCCCAGCTTTCAGGACAACTCCATTCAACCCTGTCATAGTAGGTTCTCCAAGATGTGACAGAGTGTGGACATGGATACCACTATTATACGTGGTGAGACCTCCCACCATGTACGGGGCAGGTACTTATGCGACTCAGCCAACGATGTCGATCACATGTGCTGCAGGTCAGGATGCTCTGAGGCATGGTATATTGGAGAAACTGAGTAGAGGGTATGGCAATGGATGAATGGGCACTGCACCACAATCAACGGACTGGAGTGTTCCCTTCAGTTGGAGAACACTTGAGTGGTCCAGGAAATTCGACCTCGGACCTTCCGGTAACCAGCCCCCAGATCAGACTTTGGGACAGGCAGCAGAGAAAAGTGAGGCCTCAATCGGAACCTTGGCTTCATGTCACACTACAGGTGACCCCATTTCACTATACACACACACAAACACACACACATATGCATGGACGCACGCAGAAACTCACACATGTCAACAGATACAAGCACTCCAGTCTCATGTGCACCATCTCCCAGACTTAGACCAATTTACACTGAAACACACACATATATACACGCTCTTGCGCACACACTTGAAAACACCCATCTCTCCCCACACACAAACTCACATGCACACATACCCATATTCCTTTATTGGGTGAATTTGTACTTGTTGAGTTAGATCTTACTTTGCTCAAAAACTGAATGAATCCATGTAAGGTTCTGTTAATTTATTTTTGAGATTAGAATCAGTCTAAACATGATAGCACAAACACAGGGGGCTAACAAGTTCAACACATTAACTGGGCTGACACCTATTGTTAAAGTAAACATGTGAATGTAACTTTTAAAAAAAAACTTGAGATTTACATATGAAAAAGTGAAACTAACATGGTCATTCTAACAGATGAGAAATTTAACAAACAATCAAGGTATTTTTAAATGTATAATTTCAGTTATGTCACACTGTAAACGTTTGATATATATATTCTGTGTCTTACAATCGTGGACTGCACAACCACCTGACGAAGGAGCAGCGCTCCAAAAATGGGTGTGTCCCATTAAACCTGTTGGAATATAACCTGGTGTTGTTTGATTTTTAACTTTGTGCATTACAGGCAGTTTAAATTTTAAAATCATTGCTGCCAAGATGTTTAATTCTGTCTGCAAGATGCAGGCAATCACACTCATTTTTGTTTACCCTGCGAGTCTGCGATACATTGAATTTTCCGAGGAATAGAGGCAATCACATTCAATCAGAAATGAAAAGCAGAATTAAAGTGGTGAGTTTGCTCCTTACCCTGCCCGGTAAATTCGTTTTCCTCTGGTCATCATGTTTTTTTTTAATCTCCTGACTATAATTATTTTGAAAAATCTACTTCAAATTTGTTTCTAATGCTACTTTCCGAAAAGGCACAATGCTGTGGAATGTGAGTTGCTGGACAAACACATTTACTAATACTGTGACTGTCCAAGTTCACCGAGCAATTCAAGCAACTCATATGGTGACATGCCTAGACTTTAAATGATTGACATAATACCGAATTGTCATTTTTGGTAAAATCAAGAAATTAACGTGGAAGTGAAATAGAAGTGCCAGCTAAGTGACTAGACGAATCAATTCTGTGAGAAACAAACGGTGAAGCACATGAAAATCAGGTCGAAGATATCGAGGAAGAAAGATTAAAGGTAGCCTCAAGAGGCTGGCACAACGAAATTGGGATAAGCCTCTGAATTTCCTGAAGAAAGTAAAGACAACTAGGATCTATAGCATAATTTCCATCTCCAGTTGTTCGATTCCAAGTTCCTCAAATCTGACAAGGTCGGAAGATTTCCGTTCTTCCACACACAAGGGGCTGTCGATGTAGAGTTCATCTTGTGACGACAATTAGTGTAAGAAATAGAAACAGTGACATAAATTTATTGCCACGTGTAATTTTACTTTGAAAAAATGTACAGTGATCCGTTTTGTACGTTGCCATATCATGGTGCCTATATTGTTGAAAAATACAAACATGCTAATTTTAAAAAGTTAAATGAAGACAAAGTTAATCATAGTTCAGTTGATGGCCCGTGGGCATGGCGAAAACCAATTAAGGAACGATGGATTACACGAAAGAACAGCCAGGATTAAACGACCAATCCGACAAGAAATTCAAGGCCGCAAAGGAGCCTTACACATCAGTCAGAGGTTTAACTGCACTTCCACACACGTCATCTACCGTATCCGCTGCTCCTGATGTGATCTCCTCCACTTTGGGGAAACATTCCGCCTCCTTGCAAAACGCTCCAGGTGACATCTCTGGGACACAATCATAAAAGTCCCTCACTATCCAACCCACTCCGCCAAGGACATGCAGACCCTCGTCTCCCAGTTGAATGTCGTCTTACGGTGAAGCCTCGTCCAAGGATGCCTACCTTGAAGAAGATCGCTTTCTCCTTCTCTGAGTATTCTCTTTCTCACTGCATCCGTTCCCGATCACCTCCTCTTCAGCCATGTTCTGAAAGAGATTCGCTACCACAGGTACATCTCCTTCCTCATCCCCTACCTATGGGATCGACTGCACTCACATGGACTGCAGAGTACATTCAAACTTCCACAATTTGTACCTGAACAAGACAACCACTGTCAACAAAAAAAAAAATTCTGTCTTTTGAAACGTTTCTCCTTCTGGATCCTTCACTCCTCAATCGCAGCCAAATCCTGCCACTTTCCAGTCCCTATAGTCAGCCTTTCCCCAGCTCAAGGCCACACTCGACAAGACCTGCAAAGTGTGTCTGCTATTCTTCATCCTTATAAAAGTCCACAAACTAAAGAATCACTTTTTTCTGAATCATATCTGACATCCAAAACTTCCTGGTACCTACCTCGGTTTTCAGGATTTTTCGACCATTCCAGAAGCTTCTCCTGGACTCCGGAAATGCTGCAATACTATTAGGCACGCACCGCTCGAGCAAACATACCACGGTGAACAATGATATCACTTCTGTCCCTGCCACTCCACACACTGCAGCCATTACCGACTTTCGCCTCTGTGATCAATGTCCAGACAACCAGCTCTGCGATCGCGGGCCAAACAACTCCTTCCATGAATGCTACATGATCCACCACCATCACCGCGATGGATGCAAGATGCACCGCTGCTGAAATCAATGTGTGGCCCAACCAGAACATCACTGCCACTCCAGTGGTGATGCCTCGCAGCCACATCCGCCCACACTAATTATGTTCCAGCCAAAAATATTGCCCGATCGTGCGTTCTGTCACGTCTCCCCGGTGGATCCTGCAGGGATTACTTTCACCGCCATGTCGCCTGGGGTGTACTCACTTGCATAGGTGACGTACCCTTGACGCTGCAACCAACCCCACCACAGTTACAGTGTCCACCCACACTCCCAGCTCCAGCCGTGCAGCAAGTCCTAGTTCCCAGTCATGCCGTATTTTTACCATTTCCCCAGACATCCCACTCACTGAACACGAACGATCAGTACTCAGCAAAGGCCTCTACTACATCCCGCTGAGCTCCTAGAACAATGAATTAAACAAGTGTTACAACAGGGAACACTTCTTCGGCTGCCTCTACCTCTGTGTCTGATGTTTCCAACAGGACTCCCGTCCACTGTCAGAAGACGCCTCCGCCCTCCTCCAGCTATCAAACTGGACACACCGTGTTGGCCTGTTACCTGCCCTCGCTCTCTTTCTTTCAAATTGCCACTGGGACTTTGATTGAGTCAACCTTTCTAATACCCTCACCTGCTCCAACCTCTGATGGTCACAATCCAGAGACTCCCAACACCTCCATTCCAAAGCCAACCTCACCATCACATCAGCCGACAAGAGTGGCACAGTGGTTGGCTGGTGCAACGACAAGAACACGGCTGAATCCAGGCGACAACTCGTGGACACCTCTTCCTACCGCTCCCTCGACCATGACCCTATCTCCCATCAACAAATCATCACCTCCCAGACCATTCACAACCTCATCACTTCAGGGATCTCATAGTCTTTGGACTCCGCATAGCAGGGCTCTACGTCCGACTCAAAATTCACAAACCTGACTGCCCTGCTCGACCCATCGTCTCTGCTACTTGCAACCGCACAAACCTCCACAAAGCTTGAAACTGTCCAATCCCTCCTTCCAAGAACTCCCCACTTATGGTTGGGACACCAATCACACCCTCTACCTCTTCCATGAATTTCGATTCGCTGGCCGCCAATACCTCATTTTCAGTCTGGGCATCTCGGCACTAATAAAATCCATCGCCATGAGGAAGGCTTCCAAACTCTCAATATCTTCTTCTTCCAATGTACTCATCAGTACCCTTCCACAGACAGTCACATTTATTTGGTGGAATTGATCCTCATCCTCAATAATTTCTTTTATGAATCGTCCCAGTTCCTCGAGACCAATTGATTTGCTTGGGAGCACTTGCGGCAGTCAGAGGAATTGAGAATAAGGGATAGCGTTTTTACAGGAAGCCAGTGAGAGGAGGTGTAGTTTTGTTAGCTATTGGAGTCAGTGGGATTTTAATAGATGTCTATGTTGAGTTGGTCACCATTAATAAACATGGAGAGTTTATTAATGGTGACCTAATGAGAGTCCCAGGGGAGGGACAGTCCGAGATTGTAAAGTTGAACTTGAGTTCGGGTGGAAGGTATTTGTGAAGCTGATGAATAGTTCATCCCCCTGTTGGGAGCACAAGGTCGCGCCGATACAGTCATCAGTGCAATGGGGGGGCATTCAGGGAATCCTATCAGTGCAGCTGCTCAAGTTGGATTGTTCCACGCATCCGATGAAGATACAAGCATCGCTGGGGCCCATGCTGCGCCATGGCTAACAATTCCCGTCCACGAAATCCACGTATCCTTTGAGGCAGCATGATAGCTCTTTGGTTAGAACTACTGCCTCAAAATACCAGGGACATGCGTTCGATTCCAGCTTCGTGAGACAGTCTGTGTCGAGGTTATACCATTCTCCCCGTGTCTGCATGGGTCTCCCCGGGTGCACTGATTACCTCCCACTTTCCAAAGATGCGTACATCAATTGAAATGACCATGATAAATTGCCCATAGTATTAGGTGTATTAGTCAGAGAGTTATGCATCAGAGGGTCGACGTGCATTGTTGGGAGAAATGGCCTATTTCCATCATATAGGGAATCTTATCTAATCAACCGCAGCAAGAACAGAGGCCCCTGGTCCTCACTTTTCACTCCACGTAACTCCAGATCCATTGCATGATCCTCCGCCATTTTCATCACTGAAAAACCCACTCCACACGCAGGGATATATTTACCTCCCAACCCGCATCTGCATTCCATCATGAACATTCCCTCTGCGATTCCTTTGTTAGGTCCACGTGACCCACCAAACCACCCTCCCCTCCTGGCACCTTCCCCTGCCACAACAAGAATTGTGAAACCTGCTCCCACATCTCAACTCCTACCTCCATACAAGACCCCAAATGAGCCTTCCACATCCATCAGAGATTATCCTGTCCTTTCACACATGTCATCCACTGTATGCATTGCTCCAGATGTGGTCTCCTTGACACTGTGGATATCGGACGCCTTCATGCGGAATGCTTCGGACAGCATCTCTGTGACACACGCACAAAATATTCCTACTATGCCGTGTCTGAACACTTTAACTACCCCTCCCACTCCATCAAGAACGTGCATTTCCTGGGCCTCCTCCATAGCCAAGCACTCATCACCCGTTGCCTGGAGGAAGAATGTCTCCTCTTACTCATTGTGACACTCCAAACAAACGCGATCAACTTGGAATCCACTAGTTTCCTCATTGCCCTCCCTCCAACTAATCCCAGATCCAACTCTCCAACTCAGCACTGCCCTCTAGACCTGACCTACCTGCATATTTTTGTTCCCACCTATCTGATTCACCCTCGTCTCTGACCAATCGTCTTTACTCCCAACTCAATTCACCTATCACATTTTGTGCTACCTTCACCCACGCCCCAAACCCACTCATTTATCTCTCAGCCCCCTTGGGCCGCCCCCTCATTCCTCATTAAGGGCTAATGCCCCAAAACGCGATTCTCCTGCTGCTCGGATGCTGCCTGACCTGTCGTCCTTTTCCAGCTTGGACGTCCAGTATTTGTAATCCCATTCGTGGCTGAGTTGAAAGGGCTCTCATTTCTGGAGTCAGCCATTGAGGGCTCATTTCCAAAACTCCGTCAACAAGTCCTGACGGGGTAAAAAATGGGATGACTATATTCAAGACTGACAGCAAGTTTCTTCCCTTGACATTTGAATATAGATTACATCGCTTTCCCTGCAACTATTTCAGGGTTATCCGGCCAATTCCCAAACAAATGTTCAGCACTGAGCCTGTGAAGAGCTGCAACTCACATCTTAGATTGTTGACCCCACTTTTCCACTCTGCACCTTCAACTCAGAACTAAATTCCTCATTTACTTTGTTCGAACATCTCGACTGAAGTTTCTAATATACCTCCATCTGCTCTTGCATATAATAACGTGAGGAGTTTTCATTTCAGATGTCTGTGATATTAGTGTTAATGTTGACAGTATTGTATTATCTCCATCAAAACCTCGCCCTTAAACTGCCCTTACGAAGTTAAAAGTATCTCCATGATTTAAACCGTTCATAACAATGGAGCCCCATTCAAACTCGATAATTTTTCCTTTCTATACCGTCATCTCTTATAGATACAGCAGTCCTGAGCTCGATAACATCTTCCAGCCTTAATATGTTCCGTTGTTTTTAT
This sequence comes from Hemiscyllium ocellatum, assembly GCF_020745735.1. Lineage (NCBI taxonomy): Eukaryota > Metazoa > Chordata > Chondrichthyes > Orectolobiformes > Hemiscylliidae > Hemiscyllium > Hemiscyllium ocellatum. The sequence continues at coordinate 237,781 of NC_083422.1, read as the reverse complement.
AATCTCTTGCAGTCGCAACAGCCTTTTATGTCTTATGTCAGATGTGGCATCCTTCGAGACCCATGGCAGCAGCAAAGTCAAATTTGGGCCAGTACATGACCCAGGGCATCGGTGGCAGTGGCGAGTCCAGCGATGTCTCATGCCAGTGAAGGCATCTGTTATGACAAGATGGAGTCGAGGATTGGCAATTTCCATACCACCTGCGGTGATCCGATGAAGGGATTCGTATCTGCCTCCAGTCTCATGACACATAGCAGAGAACTTAATAAAAGGGACAGTAAACTTCCCAACATTTTGCTTTATTCTTTTATTTTTCCACCTGAATATTATCCGCGTTGGTTTGTTTTTTCTGCGTTTTAGGGTGGTACCAGAAAACGGCATGAAATGACTCGTGACATCATATGAATCGTATCAAACCACTTTAACAATATATTGCTCAAAGCAAACTTACAGAATTCTGTAGCCTGCCTTGGAATTCACAGTTTTCCATATATCTGTTACATTCCCCAGCCTCAGGGAGTTTTCTATTTTTTATTAGCTGTCGAATTTTATAACTTACAGGAACTCAGGAAACTAACATTCTAGTCTTAATTTAATTCAGTTATCATTAAGTACTTAAAGATCACTTTATAATAATTGATTAAAGTGAAGTTAGAGTATTACTGACAGAGATGTTCGAAATATAACCATATGTGACTCCATTTCCTTTGAAAAAGGAGTGTTCTGTGGAATTTCAAGCAGGCTCAGAAGACAACCTTGTGTTGAGTGATATAATTGTAACGTGGAGGGAGTTCTGTTCGGATGTACATTTCCAAGGTTGAATAAGACACCTATGTTTTATTGCCAATTTGGTCACCTTCGTTCAGAAAATGTAATAGCAACTGTGCCTTTAACTGTATATGTTATGGTGGAGATCCAAGATGGCGGCGACTCAGCAAGTCTGAGTTTACAGTGCTCTTCCCAAAACCTGGGTAAAGTGAGTTACTCACCCCCACCACACTTACCAAACCACCCAAAAAAAATTTCTAACCTTAATTAGCTGCTTACTATTATATTTAAGCAGTTTAATATTAAGTGGATAATGAGTAAACCAAAGGGATCCCGCAGCTCTCAGAAAACAAAGACCCCTCCCCCACCCTCCTCTCCTCCTCCGGCTGCAGCTGATGTAAAAACAGGCCTTGAAGAGATGATTGCCAGGCTGGACACGACACTCGTCAATTTCATCGCAGAATCCAGACAGAGATGGAACTCATTCGAAGAAAAGCTACAAAAGCACAGCCAGGCTATCGAGGAACTGCAGGGCCGAGTGAAGTGGGCGGAGCTAAAGGCCACGACCTCCGAGGCTGCAGCACAAACAGCTGCAGAACAGGTGCGAGCTCTGGAGCAGAGAGTCCGGGCCTTTGAAATCTACATGGATGACCTGGATAATAGAAATCGGAGAAAGAATATCCGTCTTCTGGGCTTCCCTGAACAAGAAGAGAAGGGACAGTTAGCAGTATTTCAGGAGCGATGGCTGCCCCAGCTTTTAAACCTGGGGGCTGAAACTGATCGGGTAAGGGTGGAGTGGGCCAACCGGGTCGCAGTACGCGGATCTGGCCCAAACCAGCGCCCACGCCCGGTCCTGTTCCGGCTGCAGAGTTATAGGGAGAGGCAGATACTCCTGGATGCCTCCAGAAATCTTGGAAAGGATCCTAAAGCTATGATTCATGAAGGATCCGAGATTATGTTATTTCAGGACTTCTCCCCGTCTCTGGCACGAAGGAGGAAGGCGTTTGATGAGGTGAAGAAATGTCTAAGGAACTTGGATATTCAATACACCTTACGCTACCCAGCGACGTTATGCTTTAACCACGAAGGATCCGAGTATAATTTTAGATCACCAGAAGAGGCTAAGGAACTTTTAGACTCGTTTAAATAAATCGTAAGAGACAATTTATGTTGGCTTGCCTCTTCCACACTCCGTGGGGAGAAGTGGATACTTTACTCTACTTTACTTTTGCTTCTGGGAGCAGGGTTGTCTTCCATTGCTATTTTATGTTATTATACTTAACTGTAATTTGTTGGAGTTGTAATTTTATAGTTATGTGTGTTTGTACGTGGCATTGATGCTATCAGATATACTCAGGTATGGGTGGGGAGGGGTGGGGGTGGGGCGCTCACTGTTAACTCTAGCTCGGTATTATATCTAAATCCTATTAAGGAGCGCCCGGGTCAAGGGTGGGACACTGTTTGGGAGAGGATATGGTGGACCTTTAGAAAGGAAGTAAGGCCCCCTGAGAACAAGGGGGAGGATCTCCATCCAAACATGTTTTATTTTTTTTGTTCTTATTTTTTGGAAATAGTTTCCTTTTTATTATACTGTTATGAGTGTATTAGAGAACATTTTCTCTTGTTTGAAGGATGTAAGTGACTCAACTATACACTCTGGATAATTGTGGATTAGATTAGTAGTTAACTGAGTTTCATTGTTTTTCTTTCTTCTTTAGTATCATTCCTTTGAATTTTGATGATTATATTTTTAAGGTCTATTTTTATATTAATGTTTGTGCTTGAAAGTTCTGTTTATTTTTGTAAATCTGTCAAAATATTAAATTTCTAATAAAAATATCTTTTAAAAAAACTGTATATGTTATAAGAGCAATTGCCTAAATGAAATCTGTGTCATAGGGATAACTTTCATGTTTGCAGTTGTTTACTGTATTAGACTTTAATACAATGAGTGTGGATCATTATTTCCGATTTTTTTTTTGTGTTTGAGGTGTAAAGGCGAAAGTGTTTTATCAAGCATTCAGCCCAGCTGAAAAAATAGTCAGCAATGAATATATGCTTGTTTGAATGGAACATCGCCAATTGACTGAGGAATGAAGAATAATCTGAAATACATCCACATTCGAGTTCTCCTGGCGTTTGGCTCCACTTTCCAGCCAAATATAGATTTTTAATTGCGTCTGTAACCCAATTAGAACTCAATCTCACGCATTCGAGATTCGTATAACACACCAATTGACTTGGCTGTACGTTTGTGGCTTCGAAAGAATTAAAAGAAACTGCTTTCAGTCAGTAAGACAACTGTGTGAAAGTTTGAAGTTATGTTCATGTACTCGGAACAAGACGAACAAACTCAGTATATGCCTGTGTCCTAAAGCTGAACCAACTGTGGTAAATCTCTCAGGTTGCTGCACTGCCACAAAAGTATAATAATGAATTAAAGTGCCCAGAGATATTTTAAAAGACTACGCTATTTGCCTTATTGGTTAAAATCTCAAAAGTCCAACTAATTTTAGAATTTGCGTTGTCACACATGCAAACTTTTAACTGACTAACTCGGTACTCTTCTTCAGCTTTAATTCTTCCATGTTTCCCACATTCTCACTGGCCCCAGCAAACTCCATATCTTTGTCGCTTTCCGCAGCATTACTCCTTCTCTGTTTCTACATTCATCTCCAAGCTCACAATCCTCCAAAAATCGTCAGTAGTCTGAACAGAGCTACAGTTTTCACCTCTTACTGATCCAAAATTCAGAGTGTGTTAGCCTCTTCATTCAGATGATTACAGCTGCTGGAATTAAACTTTCAAAATACACTTTGTCAGATAACGTTGTGCCTCCATTTGCATTACTACAAGGTTACTCATATACGCACTGCATCAATTAATCCAAATGTTACGTTAGATTTATTAGCTGCAAAAAAAATCATTTGCATTCAACATCATGTCACATACAGAATAGACATTAACATAGGAAATGATGTCACCACAGGAAATGACATCAACAACCCAAGAAAACTCAAGCATATAAATAACTCAAGCGGGCTACACCAGCAGTGCTTCATTTGGAGGCTCACAGAAGATGTTACCTAATACGATGATGAAACGTCTGACAACGAACCTTCCAGTTCAGCGAGCAAAGTTATGTCCAGAACCTCAAGGTGCACTACGAGTCTTCTCAAAACTCGCTAAGGGTAGCTTCATATTTTCGAGATCATCTGTTTGTTCTTTACATAATTGAATACGTGACTCCTCCCATGGATCCCTTTTGGACTGTAAATGCTCGAATTCATTTTGATGCATTGAGGAAAGTAAGACAATTGTTTGTTCAGTGACTAATTAAAGTAAGTCCCTGCTGATTATAGTCATGTAACTGTTGCGGGGATAGCGTGATCTTGTATTCATAAGCGACTCCTTGCAAAAACGTATTCAATAGTATCAGGGTGAGCAAGACCTTGGAGCCCAACAGAGGTAAGTGAGTACAGAATTACTAGTGCTGGAGGAACACAGCAGTTCAGGCAGCATCAGAGGAGCAGTAAAACCGACGTTTTGGGCAAAAGCCCTTCGTCAGGAATGAAGGTGTTTTGCCTGAAACGTCGGTTTTGCTTCTCCTCGGATGCTGTCTGAACTGCTGTGCTCTTCCAGCACCACTAATCCAGAATTTGGTTTCCAGCATCTGCAGTCATTGGTTTTACCTAAGTTGGTATAGGCACAGACAGAGACTCGCAGACAGAATAAAAGCTGAGAATCAATACATCAATACAGAAATTCTCTTGAATCCAAAATCACCCACTGAAATTTAACAACAGTGGATCAGAATATGAGAACAACAGATTTGAATGGTGCAACAATGCATATACAATGGTAGACCAAGGCTCTGAGAATAGTTGCGTGGAACATGTCATCAAGTGCTCCGAATCTTGGATCATAAAAATGGGATGAGACACAATTAATAGAGATGAATACTGAACTGTTCACGTTCTTTCTGGATTTGACAACCAGATGTGAATCCAATGTATACTTTATATTGTTCAATATTTCTACTATCCTACCCTTGCAATTGTTAGTGTTACTCGTAGTTCCAATACTTGTTTTTTTTAAATAATAAACATACTTATCTGGATTATTATTCAGTACAACATTATAGATGCGATTGGCGCTCCTGAAGAGATTCCATTTACAGGTACAACTTTAGAATCCACTGATATCTGTATTCGTGTTTTTATTAACTAAATTTCTTCCTTTCATCTGCTTCTGGTCATATTCGTAGTAAGTGTCAGCGTTCGAGTCATATATTTGTCACTGTCAATATTCCCTGTTGTCGATTTTCTAACTTCGGGGCTGGTAACTCCAAATCATTGTCTTCCACATTGTCTATTCCACTGCTCATGCACTCTTCTCTCATATCTGGGTAATTTCCGAGTTTGAACGATATTATCTACATCGTTTAGAATAACTTTAATCCAGACGCAAGTTCATCTTCCTACCACACGCATCAATGCGTCTGTATACCATCAGAGTCAAACAACTGGACTTCCGTCGGCCCATGTGTTCCGATCTGAAGTTCAGACTTCAGAATTCTAAGCTTGACTCTTTTACCGTAAGTGTAACATTGGGAAATATGGTTAAAAAAATCTTCCAAATCGTGACTGCTCGTGCCATTGACTCCAATTCTTTTCAACTGACACGTTTGGCAGAAGGTCATTTTTTTTGTTTCATTCTTTTATATAGACCCAGATGTGGTCTCACCCATTCAATGTTCCCATTCACTTTTTTTGCAGGCTGCTTTTCTGTTATTGCTGTTGAACTTTAAAAAAATGTTCACATTCGAGGAAGCTGAAAACTGAAACAGTATACCTTTATCAATTCTAACTGCAGTAGAACGCTAGATTTAAAAAGAAACTGAAGAGTAGTTAAGTATTGCTAACTAATTTTACACTCATTCCATCATTTTCCGTCTATTATGACAATCTGATGCTCCACCAATCCAGATTGAGGAAGTTGTGTACAGTGTACCCTTCCTGTTGCCACATTACCAAAAGGATGTGGATGCTTGGGAGAGTGTGCAGAGTATGTTTAAGAGTATATTGCACGGTATGGAAGGTGCTAGCTATGAAGAACATTTGAGTAGGCTAGGATTGTTTTCATTAGAAAAAAAGCAGATTGATGGGGTGTCCTGAATGAAGGTCGAAAGTGATAAACGTTTTTCCCAGGGTGAAGTATTCAATAACGAGAGGTCACACATTCAAGGTGAGAAGTGAAAAGTTGAACGGGGACACATGTGGCAATTACTTTTCACAGAGTGCGGTAGGTGGATGGAACGAGTTGCCTGCATATGACAGCTACAGTTGATTCATTTAAGATGCATCTGGGCAAATGTATGAGTTGGTGGGGAACAGGTGTACACAGATGCTTAGGAACTGGGCGACAGGTTTAGTCAATTGATTTCGAACGGCTGAGGCTTGGAGGGACGGAGGCCCTATTCCAGGGCTGTCGATTTTTTTTCTTGTTCTTTGGTTTTTCTTCTAATTTTCAAGTGCTTGTCAGTAGGATTAGAATTGAAATGTTGATACAGACACGATGGTCCAAAGTGCCCCTTCAATGAAATTTGACTCAATGCTCCTATGTAATTATCAAATTGAGTTTTTTTTCTACTATAATAACACACTTAAAAGTTTTGGCTTGTCAGAAAACGGTGAACAGAACATGGAAGTCCTTGTGGGCCAACTACATCAATGGACAAAACTCCTTTTGTATTAAAACGGAATATGAAGGCTTTATTTTCGTATCCCATCGCATCAGCTGCAGCAGCATCTCTGGGGAAAACAGCTAGAGGAAAGAAGGAGAAGAAGGACTGCAGTCTGTGGACAGGGGGTGACACCATAACAAAGTTGGATCACAATTCAAGAATCGTCTCCCAGAATATTACAAAAATTATTCAGAATCTGACAACAATGAATTGGTCTGTTATAAAATTGCACAGAGACTTATCTTATTTGATTGATATGGTCTCTGCAGATCATTGGTGTATAACATTACCTGATCGTTTCGAATATACATTTTAAATATTTCAGTAATTTTACATTCCGATTTTGGTTGTAATTGGGGTCCCCAGCAAATATCATCACTCAACTGTTTATTCAATTCAACAGATTAAGCTGTTCGGTTGAAGAGACACCAGACTCGAAACATTAACTGTGCTTTTGTTCACGCGGAAGCGGCCAGAGCTGCTGAGATTCACCAGCATTTTTATTTCTCTTCTTTATATTTCATTTGACAATTTTACTGCTGAAACACTGCATTTTTATTACTGAATGTCACAGTCAACTATAGCAGTGAGCATTGTCATTTAAATGCTGCTCGATCCATCTGGTGATGTTACTAATGAAATTTCTATGCTCAGTCAGCCACGTTAACTCTGCCGCCCTTGATATCATTGAAGTGTTGGAAAATTGAAATCTATCCTTCTAAATTGACAACACAATATATCTTCTTTATACATTAGTTCCATTGCAATCTCTGCCCAATGGATTATGGCACAATGAGGTAATTTCTAATCTCATTTGACTCCCTCAATCTATTCTGAACTCTGTTGTGATGCTGCCAAGATAGTTTGCTCAGCGCACCTGCAGTCGTTCTTGAGACAAAAAAAAGTGTTTCAGTTCACACCGCTTTGTTACAGCATACACCGTATGATTACTGCTCGTACAACAATATCAACGGCTCTTGAGGCAGTTCCTCAGTGTATAAGATGGTTTGTTTCTTCTCCATGTGGGTGCTGTAGGAACTGAATAATCCAATATTGGAGCCATTGAATCTGGATAGGGCTGTTTGTGTTTGAAGAGACAATTGGGCGGGATGTTCTGAATTCTGCGCATGGTTTCATTATTTTGCGTTACCTGCCTTATCAAAACACTGTCCATTGAACCATTCAGTAGCTTTTATTCATAAGTATGTTGTTGCTTTTTTTTATTGTGTATTAATACTGTGTGAGTTGCATTTTGTTTCAATTATTCATGATGTAAAATTACCTTGTGCACAGCATGAATCAAAATAACAGTGGTGCCAACAAAAAAAGTTCACAGTCTTTAGCAGCACTTCCAAATGTAACGCAGAAAACGATTACATTCGCAATTAAACACTTGAATGTCTGCGGTAAAATTTGCAGTGCCTGCATCAAACTTTGATCCACACCCATTCACAACCATCCATCGCAGAATGATACAGATCATTCAGAGACATTGCGTAGATTTAGGAAATTAGAAGGATTTTGTTTCAACTGTGTCTCTAGTTGGTGAAGTATGGGCTGGGGTACGTTGTACACTTTTAGTTGTTGTTTTAAATAGAGCATATTCTTACATTGAAAACGCTTACATATGCATTCACTTGGCTAATTCATGTTTTGAATGCATTCTCTTATCAAGAACATTTATCACCTTATGACTTATTCATTACAGTTCACTGAAAGTGGGACAGGTGATTGAAACATACAAAGCTCTGAACAGATATGATGGGAGAAATGTTGAGAAGGTGCTTCGACGAGTGCCAGAGTTTGAATGGTGAACCCTAGCTACAGGGCCACTGATTATTCAGGTAAAGAGCGAAAGAAAGGATTTTCTGCTCCCAGATGCTGGTCAATGTTTGATGCATCTGTTACCATGTTACAGGAAGAATATGGAGGCTTTGTAGAAGTTGTATAAGAGGTTTATGGGGTTGCTGCCTGCATTGAAGGCTACGAAGTGAAAGAAGAAGCGCCAAGACGTCGACTTGTTTTCTCTGTGGCATTGGGGAGAGATTGATCAAAGTTTGTAAACTTATGACATGCATGGAAAGTGTTGACAGTCAGATCTTATTCTGGTTCCCAGCGTTGAAATGTCTACCATTAGGATGCGTGCACTGGTGTTGAGGAGGGAATGTTCAAACGAGATGTGAGGGTCAAGATTTATACACAGTGGTCAGTGTCTGAACAAAACTGACAGGGGTCACGGTGAATGCAGATAGGATAGGTGCATTTAAGGAACCTTTACATGAATATGCAAAGACTGGATGGATATATAGTACGTGTAGGAAGAGGGATTGGTTTAATTTATGTCCATGTTTGGAACAGCGTCGTGGACCAAAGTTCCCTTTACTGTGCAATATGGTTCTATTTCCGATATTGTCAAGGAATTTAGTTCTCATTGGAAGTATTATGAGAGGCGAGACAGATTTCCAAAATGTTGGTGAGCTGATGGTTATGCTGAGCTTCCACAAGGCAAGACTGAAGACTTGAGTCAAATCAACCATAACGCAAGAGAGGAATATAACGCCTTTTGTGGCTTTTCCACCCTTCAATATGTTCCTCCTCGATGTTATGTTTGCGCCTGCTCCCCATGCTCCTTTATGTCATCATAACCTGATAATACATCTGTGTCTTTCTTGAATATATACAGTGATTTTACTTTCGCAATCTTTTATGGTGGGGCATTCTACAATATCACTATCCTTCATTCAAAGCAACATAAGCCTAACTCATTCATACATAGTTCACTCCATACCCGAAGATCGTGCCCATGCTCCAAAGTGGAAATTGTTTGGATCGTTGACTACGTTTGCAAAGCCTATTGGGAGTGCTGATTTAAATTTTGTGCAAGTTGTAGTTTTGTGCTGATGTTTTCCCAAGCCGGCAGGAGCAGACAAAGCGTAACTCAAGCTAAACCAAAACACAAAATAACTGGTTCCTGTGTTTGGATGACAGTCATGGCGCAGCTCCCTGACAGTCATGGGGCATTCTGATTACGTAACTGAAACTGCATACTTTGTGATCATTCAAAAATGTAAAGGGCGTTGAATTTTGTAATCGGTGAGTCAGCTGGGTGAAGCCCCACGTTTTGGGTTAATAAACCCATTACCACACACAGAAGCTTTTGTTCAATAAACTGTGTCTGACTCACGGCTCAATTCGTATTGGTATTATTTTTATCTTCAACAAATTGGCGTGGCGAGCCGGGTCCTTTCCACTGGAATAGGTAAGTGGTCATTGCCTGGGCATCAAAGAAGGATACGAAACAAAGTTGGCGGTAATCAGACTACAATAATTGTCTGTAAAAGTTGGCACTACTTGCAGTAATTGATGGCCTGTCACAAGTGAATGTGAGAGTATCAGTCCCTTCGCATCTGAGTTAAGCACAAATGGACAAGAACGTTTTCGTCTCGAGCGCATAGCCTGGGCTATAGTTAAGAGGGGTGACCCCCGAGCAAAAGCCAGAACCTTAGATTTGGTGTGGAGACTGGAAAAAAGAATGCCTGGGATATGATACTCAGATGTAAGTGTGATTATTGTGAGCCTGACTAATATAACTTAAAGAGGTAGACGGGGAATTAGCCACACTTCATTTATGTATCGCTAAATTCCCCCCAAGTGAGAGACATGGACTGTGGGAAAACATGATTACAATGGGGTTTAAACACAGCTGAGAGATTGGTGGAGATCATGCGTGTAAACCGATCATTTGTTATGGTGGGATAGGAAGGTCAAAGGAAACCCCCGGGGTTTCTTAATAATCAGCACATGACAAACATATATGCACTCATTAAACAGGTGAACAACGTGGATCATACTGACATAACCATGAAATTGGCTGTTCAGGCAGAAGAAAGAGAAACCAAGAGAACAGGGGTCATTTTGTGACATCAACACACAGGCTTATCGGCCAATAGTCAGCATCCATGAAGACAGAGGAGGAAAGAACCTGAGAATTACGAGTTAAGGAAACAGGGGCAAGAGGACAGAATCAGAAATAGAGAGGAAAGGCCCTTTTGAGAAATTGGACATGTTTTGTAAATCATTTGCGTGGACTGGTCACCTTACCAAGTTGAAAAGTACAAACACGGTTGGTGTGTGTGTGTGTGTATACATTATACATATATATATATACACACACACACACACACACACACACACACACACACACACACACACACACACACACACACACACACACACACACACACACACACACACACACACACACACATATATATATACACATATTCATTACGGACCTGATACCAAAACAAAAATAAAACGTTGCCACTAAATGAGTGAAACGGACACAAAAAACTGAGAAGCCATTACACGTGATGCCAAATTTAATTGCGATAGCACGAAACAATTGGTAAAAATTTTGTGAACATTATAAAAGGAAACAGAGAGATTGAGAGGAGGGAGAGAGAGAGAGAGAGAGAGAGAGAGAGCAGCACCTGGTGTTAACAATTTGTGGTCTGTTTTGCTTGTTCTTTTGTTTGTTAGTAGTTACGTGTGCTCTTGTGTGGTACCTTCTTTTGTTCCCTATAACTCAGGATAAGGGAATGGTAGGAATTAATCCTACATTTTGAAATTATGGTGAAGTCCAGGTCTGTGAACACTGTGGCGGATTTAGTCACTCTGAAGACACATGTTGCGGAAAATAGGGCAAACCAACAATCACCCATAAAACGTTAGACTGACGTCAGGCAGCAACACGGGCACGTGTGAAAAGGAGGGTAGGATTTACATACCTGCACTAATAGCGGTTAGACAGTACGCGACGTTAGTTGACCCGAAATCATCTATATTCATTCCTAACCTACCCCTGCCCACAACTAACAAATTGATTTATATACAAGAGATTAACGGTCTACAAATCCCTGTGTACATAAATTAGACCACTCTCGTGGTTATCAATAATTTGCATTTACTGATGCAATTTTATGTGTGTAAAAATATTCAAAGAACATAAACTGCCCCGATTAAAAATTCAAACTTAAAAATACACACAAAGATCCCAGACTGGGAAACTTAACAGTGCCACGTGAAGCAACAGGGTCAATGAACCCACTGTGATTATAGGAAATGCAATTTTTAATATATTAAAATTCTCCTGCAGAAATGCTGAATACGGAAAAATTACGACCAGCCTCTAACATGAGAAGAGCAAAATGAGAAACTGTCCAATTTCCATCCATCAGGCCCGTTATTATAGTAAGGGAGACCCGGAAAAAAGGAGATGCATAAAACATTTAGGGACAAACAAGAAACATGGGATTAAACAGAGGCAAGTAGAGGATTGTCCAGAGGCCCCATTGGCGACTAATAAGTTATAAGTAAAACTCTACTCCATAAAACTGCCTTTCTCATCATGAAATGGTCCCTTTAAGGTTGTTTAACCCCATTCGTTAAAGTTCAGAATCTTTTCCTCATTATAACCCTGGTACAATTGTGCCAACAAAAAAATGTTTATACTTATGAAAAGAGTCGTTGTTATAAGATTTCTCAAAACAAAAATTTATATTTGGTCCAAATTTGCATGGTAACATATCAAATGCCTCGAATAAGCCATAAAGTAAGTTTAAGATATAGGGGAAAATTTCGAGAAAGAACGAACAACAAGTGGGATGCCTTGAAATTGCACTTGAAGATGTCGTGCATTTTCGTGAAAATGAAATTTAAATGAGTGCTGAACTGACACATTTCTATTGGTGATGTTCGTGCCCTTATTTTTGCTTGGTGAACTGGATGATTAAGCCACTACACGAGGCATAGGGACTATACGCAGAGAGAAAAGTAATATCTCAATTTTGTTGATAAGCTCATATGGAATACAAGAATGCATGGCAACCTTAAGTTATCAATGAAAGTGTGCAGAATCAATTCTCACCTCGGAAGTGCTGAGCATAGGCGAATGCTGCAAAAAAAAATTTAAAAATTGTTGCACCGCAGAACTGGCCTTAGACATGTACAACTACTTGACAGATTGATTAGTGCGGCTTTGGAGATCACAAGATAATTGTTTAAAAGATAAAACATTGACGCATATACCACAGAGACTCTGATTTTAAAAGAGTAATACTGAGCTGTGGTGATATGATGGAAACAAGAATGATAATTCATACGTTTGCAGTACCATCTGGCCCTTGACTACTTGGTATTGGCACAGGGAGCAACTGCCTTGTTATTGGCCCCGAATGTTACACATACATTCGGAACACTTCGGACACTAAAACTAATCTACATATACATGGAGGCAGATGAGGTTTGTCAGGTAGTGGAGCAATTTCATGAATATAATTCTCTAGAGTGGCCAGGCTGGCTACGAAGCTTTTCTTCGGGCTCTTATATTGTTTTTATTCTTTGTTCATGCTTTTCATTGCCATTATTTTCTGTGTCTTTTGACACATTTCAATTCATATTGTATAATCGTCACTGCTCACGTTATGCCATCTGCGAGTCTCCATACTGATGGTTCTGTCCAATCTTACCCCCAGGGTGACAGGGACTTATTTGAGCTTAGTTTGAAACGGGTGAAGATTCTACAATCCCCCAGTTGCCATTGACCACAAGAGGGTATTGAAATCGGGTATTATGGGAGCAATGTCAATGTTTTGCTGACAGAACAGGCTGCGTTTTCCTCTGCAACTGTGTATACCGAAAATGTTAGCAAAACTAACCACAGGCAGGAAAAAGCTGTAAAAGACAATGGACAGGAAATGTGATAAATGGAGAGAGACGTTATCTGT